>NC_045615.1:77180303-77483333 GCF_009829155.1 Mustela erminea
CCCAATTTATTGAGCATTTTTATCATGAAAAAAAGGTATACTTTGTCAAATGCTTCTCCTGTACCTATCGAGATGATCATATAACCATTTTATTCTGTTAATGTTATGTATCACATTTATCGATTGCTTAATATGAATCATTCTTGCATCCCAGGGGTAAATTCCACTTGATTTTGGTGAATGATTCACTTAATATTTTGTTGAATTTAAGTTGTTAATATTCGTTAAATTTTGTATATATGTATAACATGGATATCAGGGTATAATTTCCTTTCTTGTAGTATCCTTATCTGGCTTTGGTGTTACGGTAATGTTGACCTGGTAAAATGATTTTGGGAGTATTCCCTTCTCTTCAGTTTTTTGGAAAAGTTTGTGAAGGACTGGCATTAATTCTTTAAATACTTGGTAGAAGTCACTAGCGAAACCATCTCATCCAAGACTCTTCTGTTTTGGGAGGTTTGGAAATACAGATTCAATTCAATACAGATTCAGTTTTGGGAAGTTGTATGTTTTTAGGAATTTATCTATTTCCCCTAGGTTATCCAGTTTGTTGGTACATAATCACTCATAGTAGCCTCTTAAACATTCTTTGTATTTTTATGATGTCTATTGTAACTCTTGCATTTCTGATTTTATTTCTCTGAATCCTTTGTTTTTCTCGGTCCAGATAAAAGTTTGTAATTTTGTTTATATTTTTAAAAAACTCTGTTTTATCGATCTTTTTATTGTATTACTGGTCTTCATTTTTTATTTATCTTTATATTTTTAATTTATTTATATTTACTTATTTCTGCTCTGATCTTAATTATTTCCTTCTTTCTACTAACTTTGGGCTTCAGTTCTTATTTTCTAGTTTCTTGAGAATGTAAAATAAGGTTTGAAAATCTTTCTTGTTTCTTGATAGGTTATTTGTTGCTTGATACTTACAGCTTCATACAACTGCTTTTATGGAATCCCTTAGGTTTTGATACATCATGTTTCAATTTTATATTGTTTCAAAATATTTATTGATTCCCTTTTGGCTTCTTCTTTGACTATTGGTTTTCAGGAATATGTTGTTTAATATCTATATATTTGGGAATTTTCTAGCTTTCTTCCTGTTAAAGATTTCTAATTTATATAATTGTAGTTAGAAAAGATACTTGGTATGATATCAGTCTTCTCAAATTTGCTAAGACTTATTTTGTGACCTATCATGTGATCTATCCTTGAGCATATACCATTTCAACTTAAACAGAACATATATTTTGCTTTTGTTGTATAAAATATTCTATGTCTGTTAAGTCCATTTGACCTAAATTATGGTTGCAGTCCAACATTTTTTGTTGATTTTCTGTTTGGATGATCTACCCATTGTTTACAGGTATTGAAGCCCCTCACTATTATTATATTATTTAATATTTCTCCTTTAAGAGCTGTTAGCATTTGCTTAATTTATCTTTTTAGGTGCTTTGGTGTTGGACACATATATATTTATGGTTAATCTATCTTCTTCATGAATTGATCCTTTATTATATAATTAGCATCTTTCTATCTTATTGCTATTTTTGGGCTAAAGTATTTTTTATATGATATTAGTATAGCCAACCCTGCTATCTTTTGGTTTCCACTTAATGGAATATCTTTTGCCATCCCTTCAGTTTGAATCTGTGTGTGTCCATTGAACACATAGATTCACATAGATGAGACCCCTGTAGGCAGCATTTGGCTGAATCTTTTTAATCCATGTAGTTACAATGTGACTTTTGATTGAGGAATCCGATCCATTAATATTTAGAGCTTTTAAGGAAATGTAAGGACTTACTAATTACATCTTATTTGATTTCTGTTTTGTAATTCTATTTTTTTTATATTTCTTCCTTTCCCTGATGCCTTGTTTTGTAAACTGATGATTTTCCATAGTAGTATGATGAGAATCCCTTCTCTTTTTCTCTTGTGAACTATTATAGATTTTTGTTTTGTGGTTACCATGAGGTTTACATGAAAAATCATATCTATTTTATGTTTGTAGCACTTAAACTGTAATCACATATGAAACTCTACCCTTTACTCTCCCTATTTTTTAAATTTTGGTGTCATCACTTACATTTTTATGATGTATCAATAAACACATTATTGAAGCTATAGATATTTTTTGTCTTTTTTAAATTTGAAGTGTAGTTGATAAATAATAGTTTTACATGTACATGATAGTGATTCAGCAGTTACATACTCTACGAAATCCTCATCATAAGAGTAGTTACTGTCTGTCGCCACACAAAGTTATTACAATACTATTGACTATATTCTTTATGCTATACTTTTTATCATCCTGACTTATTTTATTACACTACATCTCTATCTTGGGGGGAAATATCCAGTAGTGCAATTTCTGGGTCATAGGTGGCTCTATTTTTAATTTCCTGAGGAACCTCCATACTGTTTTCCAGAGTAGCTGTACCAAATTGTATTCACACCAACAGTGTAAGAGGGTTCCCCTTTCTCCACATCCTCACCACACTTGTTAATTCCTGTCTTGTTAATTTAAGATGTTCTGTTGTTAGACTCATTGTGGTTTTGATTTGTATTTCCCTGATAATAAGTGATGCAGAGCATTGTTTCATATGTCTGTTGGCCATTTGTATGTCATCTTTGGAGAAGTGTCTGTTCGTGTCTTCTGCCCATTTCTTGACTATTAGATTTTTGGGTGCTGAGTTTGGTAAGTTCTTTATAGATCTTGGATATTAGCCCTTTATCTGATATGTCATTTCCAAATATCTTCTCCTATTCCATAGGTTGCCTTTTAGTTTTGTTGACTGTTTCCCTTTATTTGCAGAAGCTTTTTATCTTGACAAAGTCCCAATAGTTCATGTTTACTTTTGTTTCCCTTGCCTTTAGAGATATGTCTTGCAAGAGGTTGCTGCAGCCAAGGTCAAAGAGGTTACTGCCTGTGTTCTCCTCTAGGATTTTGATGGATTCCTGTCTCACATTTAGGTCTCTCATCCATTTTGAGTTTATCTTTGTGAATGGCATAAGAGAATGGTCCAGTCTCATTTTTCTGCATGTGACATCCAATTTTCCCAGCACCATTTTTTGAAGAGACTTTTTTTTCCATTGTATATTCTTTCCTGCTTTGTTGAAGATTAGTGGACCATAGAGTTGAGGGTCCATTTCTGGGTTCTTCTATTCTGTTCCATTGATATATGTGTCTGTCTTTGTGCCAGTACCATTCTGTCTTGATAATTAGAACTTTGTAATACAGATTGAAGCCCAGAATTTTTATATCACCAGTTTTGGTTTTCTTTTTCAACATTTTTTTGGGGGTGGCTATTTGGGGTCTTTTCTGTATCCATTCAGGTTTTAGAATTTTTGTTCCAACTCTGTGAAAAAGTTGATAGTGTTTGATAGGGATTGCATTGAATGTATAGATTGCTTTAGGTAGCATAGATATTTTAACAATGTTTGTTCTTCCATCCATGAACATGGAAAGTTTTTCCATTTCTTTGTGTCTTCCTCAATTTCTTTATGAGTGTTCTATAGTTCTCTGAGTATAGATCCTTGGCCTCTTTGGTTATGTTTTTTTCCTAGGTATCATGGTTTTGAGAGCAATTGTAAATGGGATTGACTCCTTAATTTCTCTTTCTTCTGTCTCACTGTTAGTGTATAGAAATGCAACTGATTTTTGTGCATTGATTTTATATCATGCCACTCTGACGGATTCCTGTATGAGTTTTACCAATTTAGGAGGTGGTCTTTTGGATTTTCCACATATGGTACCATGTTATCTGCAGAGTAAGAGTTTGACTTCTTCTTTGCCAATTCAGATGCCTTTATTTCTTTTTGCTGTCTGATTGCTGAGACTATGATTTCTAGTACTATGTTCGATAACTGGTGATAGTGAAAACCCCTGCTGTGTTAGAGAAAAAATGCTCAGTTTTCCCCCATTGAGAATAGTATTTGCTGTAGACTTTTCATAAAAGGCTTTTATGATATCAAGATATGTTTCTTATATCCCCATCCAGAAAGGATGCCGTACATTGTCAAATGCCTTTTCTCCATCTATTGAGAGGATCATATGGTTCTTGTCCTTTCTTTTATTTATGCAGTGTATCACATTGATTTGTGGATGTCAAGTGTAATGAATGATTTTTAATGCATTTTTAATTTGATTTGCTGATATTTTATTGAAAATTTTCACATAAGGTGTGATCTGTAAATTTTTTTTTTTTTTTTGTAGTGTCAGGGTAATACTGGCCTCATAGAATGAATCTGTAAGCTTCCTATCCTATACTATTTTTGGAATAATTTGAGAAGACTAGGTATTACCTCCTCTTTAAATGTTTGGTAGAATTCATCTGTGAAGCCATCTGGTCCTGAACTTTTGTTTGTTGAAGATTTTTTGATTACTGAGTCAATTTCATTACTAATTTTTTTTTAGTCTGATTTTTTTTGTCCTTTTTCCTTGTTCATATATTTTGTTAAATCTCACATCTCAATGAAATCATATGGTATTTCTCTTTCTCTGACTTATTTTACTTGGCATTATATTCTCCAGACACATTCATATTTTTGCAAATGGCAAAATTCCATTCTTTTTTATGGCTGAGTAATATTCCTCTCTGTGTGTGATATCTTCTTTATCCACTCATCTATTAATGAACACTTGGACTGCTTCCATAATTTGATTGTTGTAAATAATGCTACAATAAATAGGGAGGCATGTATCTTTTTGAACTAATGTTTTCATATTCTTTGTATAAATACCTGATAGTGTAATTACTTGATAATAGATTAGTTTTATTTTTAATTTTTTGAAAAACCTCCATACTGTTTTCTATAGTGGTTCCACCAGTATGCATTCCCACCAACAGTGTATGAAGGTTCCTTTTTCTCCACATGCTCACCAATACTTGTTTCTTGTACTTGATTTTAGTCATTCTGACAGATGTGAGTTGGTAACTCATTGTGGTTTTGATTTGCATTTCCCTGATGATTAAGAATGCTAAGGACAGGGGCGCCTGGGTTGCTCAGTGGGTTAAAGCCTCTGCCTTCAGCTCAGGTCATGATCCCGGGGTCCTGGGATCGAGCCCCGCGTCGGGCTCTCTACTCAGTGGAGAGCCTGCTTCTGTCTCTCTCTCTCTCTACCTGCCTCTCAGCCTACTTGTGATCTCTGTCAAATAAATAAATAAAATCTTTAAAAAAAAAAAAGAATGCTAAGTACGCATCTTTTTATGCATCTGTTGGCCATTCGTGTGTCTTTGTAAAAATGTCTGTCCTTGTCTTCATATTTTAATAGGATTATTTATTTTTATTACTATTATTATTATTGGTGTCAAGTTGTATAAGTTCTTCATATATTTTGGATACTAATCCTTTAGCAGATATACCATTTGCAAATATCTTTTCCCATTCATTAGGTTGTTTTTTCTTTCATTGGTTTATTTTGCTGCTTTGAAGGTTTTTCTTGTAGTCCTAATAGCTTATTTTTGTTTTTTCTTGTCTTAAAAGACATATCTTAAAAAAATGTTGCTATTTCCAATTTCAGAGAAATTTCTGCTTGTGCTCTCTTCTAGAACTTTTATGGCTTCAGGTCTCAGATATAGGTCTTTAATCTATTTTGGGTTTGTTTTGTGTATGGTAGAAGAAAGTGGCTCAGTTTCATTCCTTTGCATGTAGCTGTCCAGTTTTCCTAACATCATTTGTTAAAGACACTGACTTTTTCCCACTGCATGTTCTTGCCTCCTTTGTCATAATTTAATCAATCACATAATCTTGGGTTTTTTTCTGGGCTCTCTATTTTATACTATTGACTTGTGTATCTATTTTTGTGTCAGTTTCATGCTGTTTTGATTACTGCAGCTTTTGCAGTATATCTTCAAATCTAAGATTGTGATACCTCTAGTTATGTTCCTCTTTTTTAGGATTGCTTTGGCTATTCAGGGTCTATTTGTTTCACACAAATTTTAGGATGATTTTCTATATTTTTGTGAGAAGTGCTATTTGTATTAGGATAGGAACTACTTTAATTCTGTAGACTGCTTTGGGTGGTGGTATGGACTTTAATAGTATTCTTCCAATCCATGAACATGGAATACTTTTCCATTTGTGCTATCTTCAGTTTCATCAATATTTTATAGTTTTCAGAGTACAGACCTTTAATCTCCTTGGTTACGTTTATTCTTAGATATTTTATTCCTTCTGGTGCAATTACAAATAGGATTGTTTCCTTAATTTATCTTTCTGCTGCTTCATTAATTGTGTAGAAATGTAATGGGTTCCTCTATATTGATTTTTTACCCTGCAATTGAATTCATTTATCCCTTATAGTAGCTTTTATGGTGGAATCTTTAGGATTTTCTATGTATAGTATCATATCCTCTGCAAATAGATAAAATTTAACTCCTTCCTTACCAATTTGGATGCCTTCTATTTCCTTTTGTTGTCTGATTTCTGTGGCTAGACTTCCAGTAGCATGTGGAGTAAAACTGGTGACAGTCAGTGGACATCCTTGTCTTGCTTCTGATCTTAGGGGAAAAGCTCTCAGTTTTTCTCTACAGAGTGTGATATTAGCTGTGGGTTTTTCACCTGTGGCCTGTATTATGTTGACTTGTGTTCCCCCAAAACCTGCTTTGTTGTAGGTTTATATCATGAATGGATGTTGTCCGTTGTCAAATGTCCTTTGTCAAGTGATCATGTTTTTTATCTTTTCACTTGTTATGTGATTTTTCAAACTGACTGAATTACAAATATTGAATCACACTTGCATTCCAGGGATAAAACTTACTTGTTTGTAGTGAGATTTCTTAAATGCATTGTTGGATTTGGTTTACTAATATTTTGTCAAAGATTTTTGCATCTATGTTCATCAGAGCTATTAGCCTGTAGTCTTCTTTTGTAGTGTCTTTATTTGCTTTTGCTATCAGAGTATGCTTGTCTTATAAGAATGAATTAGGGAAGCTTCTTTTCTCTTCTATTTTTTGGAATAGTTTGAGAAGAATATGTATTAACTCTTTTTTAAATGTTTGGAAGAATTCCCCTGGGAAACTCTCTGGTTCTGGACTTCTGTTTGTTGGGAGTTTTAAAATTATTGCGACAACATGGATGGAACTAGAGCGTATCATGCTTAGCGAAATAAGTCAAGCAGAGAAAGACAACTATCATATGATCTCCCTGATATGAGGTAGTGGTGATGCAACATGGGGGCTTAAGTGGGTAGGAGAAGAATAAATGAAACAAGATGGGGTTGGGAGGGAGACAAACCATAAGTGACTCTTAATCTCACAAAACAAACTGAGGGTTGCTGGGGGGAGGGGGTTTGGGAGAAGGGGGTGGGATTATGGACATTGGGGAGGGTATGTGCTTTGGTGAGTGCTGTGAAGTGTGTAAACCTGGTGATTCACAGACCTGTACCCCTGGGGGTAAAAATATATGTTTATAAAAAATAAAAAATTAAAAAAAATTTTAAAAATTAAAAAAAATAAAATCCCAGTTAAAAAAAAAAATTATTGGTTTAATTTCATTGTTAGTAACTGGCCTGTTCAAATTTTCTATTTCTTCCTGATTCACTTTTGGGAAGTTATGTATACTAGGAATTTATCTATTTGTTCTATGTTGTATAAATTTTTGGCATAGAATTTTTTATAACATTCTTTTATAATCTTCTGTATTTCTGTGGTGTCAGTTATTTTTCTTCTTTTATTTTTTAATTTTTTAAAGATTTCATTATTTGACAGAGAGAGAGAAAGAGAGACAGTGAGAGAGGGAACAGAAGCAGGTGGAAGGAAAGAGGGAGAAGCAGACTCCTCACTGAGCAGGGAGCCTGATGTGGGGCTCAGTCCCAGGACCCTCAGGAACCTGAGCCAAAGGCAGACACTTAACAACTGAGCCATCCAGGTGCCCCATCTCCTCTTTTAAGGCTTATTTTGTTCTCTCTCTCTTTATCTTTCTGTTTGGCTAAATGTTTATCAGTTTTGTTAATCTTTTCAGAGATCTGCTCCTGGTTTCATTGGTCTGTTTTATTTATTTATTTATTTATTAGTTTCTGTTTTATTTCTGCTCTAATCATTATTATTTCTTTCTTTATACTGATTTTAGGTTTGTTTGTTCTTTTTCTAGCTCCTTTAGGTTTAACTTCAGGTTGTTTATTTGAGATTTTTCTTGCTTCTTGAGTTAGGTCTGTTTCGCTATAAACTACTTTCTTAGAACAGCTTTTGCTACTTCCCAAAGATTTTGGAACTTGTGGTTTCATTTTCACTTGTCTCCATGTATCTTTTAAATATACTTTTTGATTTCTCAGTTGACCAATTCACTGTCTAGTAGCATGTTATTTAACTTCCATGTATTTGTATTCTTTTCAAGATTTTTTCTTGTGGTTGATTTCTAGGTTTATAGAGTTGTTTATAGAAATGATGCACGATATGACTTCAATCTTTTTGAATTTTTTTTTGATACTTGTTTTGTGGCCTAACATGATCTGTTCTGGAGACTGCTCCATGTACATACAGGAAGAATGTGTATTTTAGGATAGAGTGTTTTAAATATATCTGTTAGATCCATTTGGTTTAATGTGTCCTTCAAAGGCATTATTTCTGTGTTGATTTTCTGTTTGCATGATCTTTCCACTGATATAAATAGGGTGTTAAAATCCACTACTATTATTGTACTACTATCAGTGAGTTACTTTGTTATCAGCTGTTTTATGTAATGGGGTGCTCCCCCATCCCAATACTTGGGGTGCATAAGTATTACAATTGTTACATCTTCTCATTGGTTTTTTCCCTTTATAATTATGTAGTGCCTTTGTTTCCTGTTACAATCTTTGTTTTAAAGTTTATTTTGTCAAATATAGGTACTGCAAATCTGGCTTTCTTTTCACATCCATTTTCATGATAAATACTTTTCCATCCCTTCACTTTCAATCTGCATGTGTCTTTAAGTCTGAAATTAGTCTTGTGTAAATAACATTTTTATCTATTCTTTCTTGCTTTTTTTTTTAATGTCACCCTATGTCTTTTGATTAGAGCATTTAGATCATTTACATTCAGAGTAATTATTGATTGGTATGTGTTTATTGCCATTTTGCTACTTGTTTTATGGTTGTTTTTGTACTTCTCTGTTCATTTAATACCTTGGTCTATTCTTTCATGATCTGCTAGCTTTCTTTAGTGATACACATGGATTTCTTTCTTTTTATTTTTGCGTCTCTATTACTGGTTTTTGATTTGTACTTACCATTAGTTTTATACATGAGAGCTTCTGCATATAGCAGTCTATATCAAACTGATGATTACTTGAGTTTGAGTTTATTCTAAAAACACTGAATTTTTATTCCTCTCTTCCCTATATTTTAGGTATATGGTGTTATCTTTCACATCCTTTTATTTTGTGAATCCCTTGACTGATTTTTATAGATATACTTAATTTTACTGCTTTTATGCTTCCTGCTTTTTTCACTCATGCCTATGCTCTTTCCTTTTCATGTAGAGTTCTCTTTAACATATCTCTTTGTGTGTGTGTGTGTGTGTGTGTGTGTGTGTGTGTGTGTGTGTGTCTTTGACATATCTTTCTTGTAAGGCTGCTTTAATGGTGATTAATTTCTTTAACTTTTGTTTGGGAAACTATCATTCTATTCTGAATGATAGTCTTGCTGGAGACAGTGCTCTTGGCTGTAGGCTTTTTCTTTTCATTACTTTGAATATAGCATGCCTTTCTTTTCTGGCCTGCAGAGTATCTACTGAAAACTCAACTTATAGCCTTATGGGGTTTCCATTGTATGTAACTATCTTCTTTTTTCTCTTGCTGCTTTTAAAATTCTGTCTTTATCACTACTTTTTGCCATTTTTCACTGCTATGTGTCTTGGCGTGGACCAAGACCACTGCTATGTGAACCTCCTAGGGCTGATTTTGTAGGAGACTGTCTGTGCCTCCTCGTTCTGGGTGTGTTTCTTTCTTTCCTTTTTTTCTTTTCTTTTTGTTTTGCTTTGTTTTTGTTCACAGAAGATTTATTTGTGTTAGTCTGAATATAGAAAATCCAAGTACACAGCAAAATGGTTGAAAAATTATGGCATGGTCAGATTAGAAAACCACTACACAGTATTACAAAAATGAACTATGTAAATAATTTTATTTATATGGAGTTTAAAAACTGGCATAATGGTGATAGATGTCAGAGTAGTGTTTCTGGTGAAGAGTATTGATAGAGAAGTAGCATGTTGGAAATTTCTTGAATAGTGGAAATGGTCATACCTTAGTTTTGGAGGTCCTTATCAGAGTTCATACATATACAAAAATTCATCAATCTGTGCACTAAATATTTTTGCATTTTGCCATATGTAATTTATTCATCCTAAAATGCTATTTTCTAAATAAATTGCTATATAATTTATTGTGTCACTTCAGTACTGTAGGAGAACCAATGATCTTAAGTATTGGCTTTTTGCTTCATTGTTCAACAAAACTCAGTGACATTTCCTGTCTTTGGCTAGTTGGTGGCTAACCACCCCAAATGCATACTCTGGGGAGGATTTCAACTTTGAGAATAGTGATCTCTATCAATATCACCATATCGGTAAGTATGATGCTGTAGCATTTTCAGCAAAATGTAAAGCTGTATTTCAATATTGACAAGGAGGCTCTTTAGCCATTCATAAAATGTTTTCTAATTTGTCCTAGTAGTCGTGATAAATTTGCATATTATCCAGCAAACCTTCATATTTACCTTATGTCATTCGTGCACTGACTAGTTGTCTAGCTGAGTCTGGTGTAATACTGGGATCCCTAGAATGGAGTGAAACTGAACTTGTGTGACTAGAAAAATATAATGTTTATTCCAGTTTCTTGATTTATATTTTTTAATTTAATTTAATTTAATTTTTGTGTGTGTGTTCCCAAATTCATTATTTATGCACCATACCCAGTGCTCCATGCAATATGTGCCCTCCTTAATATCCATAACTAAGTTCATCCAACCCTCCAAAACCCTCAGTTTGCTTCTCAGAGTCCACAGTCTGTCATGGTTTGTCTCTCCCTCTGATTTACCCCAACTCATTTCTCCTCTCCTTCTCTCAATGTCCTCCGTGTTATTCCTTATGCTCCACAAGTAAGTGAAACCATATGATACTTGACTATCTCTGCTTGACTTATTTCACTCAGCATAATCTCTTCCAGTCCCATCCATGTTGATACAAAAGTAGAGTATTCATCTTTTTTGATGGAGACACAATACTCTATTGTATATATGGACTGTATCTTCTTTATCCACTCGTCCATTGAAGGGCATCTTGGTTTTTTCTGCAGTTAGGCAACTGTGACCATTGCTGCTATGAACATTGGGGTACAGGTGGCCCTTCTTTTCACTACATCTATATCTGTGGGGTAAATAGCCAGTAGTGCAATTGCAGGGTCATAGGGTAGCTCTATTTTTAATTTCTTAAGGAATGTCCACACTGTTTTCCAAAGTGGCTGCACTAACTTGCATTCCCAACAACAGTGTAAGAGGGTTCCCCTTTCTCCACATCCTTTCCAACACTTGTTCTCTGTCTTGTTGATTTTGGCCATTCTAACCAGTGTAAGGTGGTATCTCAGTGTGGTTTTGATTTGAGTTTCCTTGATGGCTAATGATGATGAACATTTTTTCATGTGTCTGTTAGGCATTTGATATCTTCTTTGGAGAAGTGTCTGTTCATGTCTTCTGCCCATTTTTTGATGTGATTATCTGTTTTGTCTGTCTTGAGTTTGAAGACACATCAGTACAAAAGATTGGCAAAGGCGGTCCTAAGGGGGAAATACATAGCCATCCAAGCCTCAATCAAAGAAAAATCCAGAATATACCAGCTGTCCTTACACCTTAAAGAAGCGGAAAATCAACAACAAATTAAGCCAGCTCCACACACAAGAAGGTAAATAATCAAGTTTAGAGCAGAGATCAATGAGATAGAAACTAGAGATACAATAGAACACATCAACGAAACTAGAACATGGTTTTTTGAAAGAATCAATAAGATTGATAAGCCATAGGCCAAACTAATCCAAAGGAAAGGAGAGGACCCAAATTAATAAAATTATGAATGGAAAGGGAGAGATCACAACTAACACCAAGGAAATAGAAACAATCACCAGAAATTATTATCAACAGTTATATGCCAATAAGTTAAGCAACCTAGATGAAATGGATGCATTCCTGGAAATCTATAAAGTTCCAAAACTGATTTAGGAAGAAACTGATAACTTGAATAGACCGATATCTAGTAATGAGATTGAAGCAGTGATCAAGAACCTCCCAGAAAACAAGAGCCTAGGACCTGATGGATTTCTTGGAGAAATCTTTCATTCAAAGAAGAAATAATACCTATTCTCCTGAAGCTGTTTCAAAAAATAGAAACAGAACGAAAACTTCCAGACTTTTTTTATGAAGCCAGCATTACCCTGATCCCCAAACCAGGCATAGAACCCACCAAAAAGGAGAATTTCAGACCAATATCCCTGATGAATATGGATGCTAAGATTCTCAATAAGATCCTAGCTAATAGGATCCAATAGCACATTAAAGATTATCCACCATGACCAGGTGGGATTTATCCATGGCATGCAAGGGTGGTTCAACATCTGCAATTCAACTGATGTGATAGAACAAATCAGTAAGAGAAGAGAGAAGAACCACATGGTCCTTTTAATTGATGCAGAAAAAGCACTTGATAAGATACAGCATCCATTCCTGGTTAAAACCCTTTACAGTATAGGGATAGAGGGAACATTCCTCAACTTCATAAAATCTATCTATGAAAAACCCACAGCGAATATCATCCTCAATGGGGAAAAGCTGACAGCTTTCACTTTGAGATCAGGAGCACAACAAGGATGCCTACTCTCACCACTCTTGTTCAACATAGTACTAGAAGTCCTAGCAACAGCAATCAGACAACAAAAAGAAATAAAAGGTATTCAAATTAGCAAAAAAGAAGTCAAACGATCTCTCTTCACAGATGACATACTTTATATGGAAAACCCAAAAGACTCCACCCCCAAACTACTAGAACTCATATAGCTATTCAGTAATGTAGCAGGATACAAACTCAATGTACAGAAATCAGTTGCTTTCTTACACACTAACAATGAAAAATTAGAAAGGGAAATTAGAGAATCAATTCCATTTGCTATAGTACCAAGAACTGTATGATACCTGGGAATAAACCTAAACAAAGAGGTAAAGGATCTGTACTCAAGGAACTACAGAACACTCACAAAAGAAATTGAAGAAGACCCAAAAAGATGGAAGAGCATTCCATGTTCATAGATTGGAAGAATAAACATTGTTATAAAGTCTGTACTGCGTAGAGTGATCTGTACTTTCAGTGCCATCCTGGTCAAAATTCCTCTGGTATTTCTCAAAGACCTAGAACAAACAATCCTAAAATTTGTGTGGAACAAGAGGAGACCCAAAATGCTAAGAAAACATTGAAAAAGAAAAAACTGGAGGCATCATGTTGACTGATTCAAGCTTTACTACAAAGCTGTGATCACCAAAACAGCATGGTACTGGCACAAAAACAGAAACATAGATCAGTGGAACAGAGTAAAGAGACCAAATATGGACCCTCAACTCTATGATCAAATAATCTTCAACAAAGCAGGAAAAAATATACAGTGGGAAAAAGTCTGTTCAATAAATGGTCTGTGAAAATTGGACAGCTATGTATAGAAGAATGAAACTCGACCATTCTCTTACACCATACACAAAGATAAACTCAAAATGGATAAAAGACCTCAATGTGAGGTAGGAATCTATCTAAATCCTAGAGGGGAACTTAGGCAGTAACCTCTTTAACAATGGCCACAGCAACTTCTTTCAAGACATGTCCCCAAAGACAAAGGAAACAAATGCAAAAATGAACTTTTGGCACTTCATCAAGATCAAAAGCTTCTGCACAACAAAGGAAACAGTCAACAAAACAAAGAGGCAACCCACAGAATGGGAGAAGATATTCGTAAATGACGCTAGAGACAAAGGGCTGATATCCAAGATCTATAAAGAACTCCTGAAACTCAACACACACACAAAACAGATTTTCACGTCAAAAAATGGACAGAAGACATTAACAGCTACTTCTCCTTCCTTTCTTTCCTTTCTTTCTTTCACCTAAGAAGTGGGAGGAGGGGTGGAGGGAGAAGAAGAGCGAATCTTAAGCATGGTCCATGCCCAATGTGGAGCCCAATGAGGGGCTTGATCTCACGACCCTGAGATCATGAGCTGAGCCAAAATCAAAGTCAGACACTTAGCCAACCGAGCCACCCAGGACCCCCTAGGCCTGTATTTCTGTTTCCTTTCCCAGATTGGGAAGTTTTCAGCTATTTCTTCAAATACATTTTCTGCTCCATTTCTCTCTCTTCTCCTTTTAGGATCCCTACAATGTGAATATTATGCTTGATGGTGTTGGCAAGTTAGTTGCCTTTATCTATTCTCATTTATTTATTTTTTTTCTTTCTCCTGTTCATCATAATTGTTTTCTGTTTCTTTGTCCACTAGGTCATTGATTTATTCTTCTTTTTCTAGTCTACTATTTTGTCCATCTAGTGTAGTTTTTAATTACAGTTATTTAGTTCTTCATCTCCAATTTGTTCATTTTATGTTTTCTATCTTTTTTTGAGGAACTCACTGAGGTCCTCCAGTCTTTTCTCAATTCCAGTGAGTATCTTCATGACAGTTATTTTTAAATTCTCTATCAAGCATATTATTTCTGTTTTTTTAGCTCTCTTGCTGTGATGTTGTCCTGTTATTGCATTCTGGAAACATTGTTCTGTCTCTTCATTTTTTCGAAGTCTCTGCGTCTGTTTCTATGTGTTAGGAAAGTCAGCTACATCATCTCTTCTTGAAAGTCATGGCCTTATGAAGAAGTTCTGGAGTTCCCTGCAGTGCAATGTCAGAAGTTGGGATTTCGAGGGTATCTCCTATGTCTGTTGCATGTATCCTACTTTTGTGGCTGGGCAGCATTTGCCTTCAGTCCAGTTATCTGCAATGGTTCTTTGTTTATAGGTAAGATTTGGTGCCTATTTTGTTAGTAGGCCAGTCTGGGACCACCATGGGCTTTGGTTAGGTCAGTCTAGGCATTTGCCAGAGTTGTAATCACACTGAACTGCAGGATCCTCTCTGCCTGTATTTTCCTCTGAGAAGCTTTTGTTGGTGGGCAGGGCCTGCAGTCAGACAAGGTGTCTGCCCCCACCCCCACTATTGTGGGTAGTTTTCTTCCCCTTTTTTTCCAAGACAGGAGTCGCTTTAGAGTGGTGCTGGCCCCTGTTGGGGTTGCTTGCATACTGCTACACTTGTGGTCCTGATTTGGATGAACTCTTGTTGAAGACATGTGGGAAAAGGCAGAAGAGTACTGAGGGTGGATGTGCTGTTAGCAAGCAAGGTGGAGTGTTTGCCCTGAATTAGTTCTGGTAGGTGTTCATGTATCTATACTGGGTTGCAGGAGCAGGAAATGGTACCTGCCAGCTCTCTTGATTTTGAGGATGTCCCTTAAAGATCCCTGCTCCTCCAGCACATGTTCTGAGATCAGTAAGTAAATCTTCCTGTACACCTGGGGCATTTTTCAAACTGCTGCTTTTATGCCATGTCTCAGTGAGGCTGTTTGTTATACCATCTCCTTAATGCGGAGGATTCTGTTTCCTATCATACACCAGTTCTCCCAGAACTGAGCCCACTGTTTTTTAAGTTCTAGGTGGTAAGCCCCACTAATTGTAAAAACTTACAAAGCTGAGCCCCTCTGTTTTTCAAAGATAAATATTATGGGGATTCATCTTCCTAGTGTGGGAACCCTCTGCTTGGGTTGCATGGTGTGTCTGCTCTTCTCCCTTCTCTGTGCCTAAAATGGAGATACCTATTCCCACGGATAGCCTTGCAGGTCAATTTGGTTTTCCAACCAAGTCTCCAACCTTCCTATAGTTTTTGATGTGGCATTTTCTCTATATTTAGCTGTAGAGAGTCTACTCTGCCAGTCTTTCAGTCATTTTATTTGCACTGATGAGGATATCTAGATGTGTGTATCCATAAGATGAGGTGAACTTAAGGTCCTCCTACCCTGCTGTCTTCCCCAGAAGTCTACTTTTAAAGATTTTGAAATGTAGTATTTCCATTTCCTTTGTCTTCTTGTATTTTTCAAAATTTCTTCTTTGTTTTTTTTCTTTTTCTTTTTTTAAAAATTATGTTAGTCCCTATACAGTACATCATTAGTTTTTGATGTAGTGTTCCATGATTCATTGTTTGTGTATAATACCCAGTGTTCTATACAATACATGTACTCCTTAATACCCATCACCATGCTCACCCATCCCCTCACCGCCCCCTCCCTTTCCCAGAGGGAAAGTTTCCCAGAGTCCATAGTCTCTCATGGTTCATCTCCCCTTCTAGTTCCAACCCCCACCCCCTCACTTTATTTTTTCCTTCCTTCTCTTAATGTTCTCAATGTTATTCCTTATGTTCCTGGAGTTCATAGTCTCTCATGAAGTATGAGTTTGTTTCTCAGAGTCCATCAGCTCTCATGGTTCATCTCTCCCTCTAGTCCCCTCACCCCGCTTTATTTTTCTCTTCCTTCTCCTAATGTTCTTCATGGTCTTCCTTATGTCCCACAAATAAGTGAAACCATATGATAATTGACTTTCTCTACTTGACTTATTTCACTTAGCATAATCTCCAGTTCCATTCATGTTGACGCAAAAATTGGGTGTTCATCCTTTCTGGTGACTGAATAATATTCCATTGTATATATGGACCACATCTTCTTTATCCATTCATCTGTTGAAGGGCATCATGGCTCTTTCCACAGTTTGGTGCTATGAACATTGGGGTGCATGTTGCACTTATTTTCACTATATCTGTATCTTTGGAGCAAATACCCAGTAGTGCAATTGCTGGGTTATAGGGTAGCTCTATTTTTAACTTTTTGAGGAACCTCCACACTGTTTTCCAAAGTGGCTGTACTAACTTGCATTCCCACCAATAGTGTAAGAGGGTTCCCCTTTCTCCACAACCTCTCCAACATGTGTTGTTTCTTGTCTTGTCAATTTTTGCCATTCTAACTGGTATAAGGTGATATCTCACTGTGGTTTTGATTTGAATTTCCCTGGTGGCTAATGGTGATGAACATTTTTTATGTGTCTGTTAGCCATTTTTATATCTTCTTTGGAGAAATGTCTGTTCATATCTCTTGCCCATTTTTTGACTTGATTATTTGTTTTTTTTTTTCAGTGTTGAGTTTGAGAAGCTCATTGACTCATTGTTATATTATAACATTATTTATCTTTCACATGCTATATTTCTTCTATTTTTTTTTCTTGTAATTGAGTTCTAGTTTCATACCAGTATAGTCAGAAAAATTATTTGATACAGTTTCAATCTTAAATTTATTGAGGCTTGTTTTGTGACCTAACATGTGATCTGTCCTAGAGAATGTTCCATAAGTACTTGAAAAGAATGTGAATTCTGCCTTTTGGGGGCAGAATTTTTTTTTTTTAAAGATTTTATTTATTCATTTGACATTAATCACAAGTAGGCAGAGAGGCAGACAGAGAGAGAGGAAGGGAAGCAGGCTACCTGCTGAGCAGAGAGCCCTATGTGGGGCTCAATCCCAGGACCCTGGGATCATGACCCAAGCTGAAGGCAGAGGCTTTAACCCACTGAGCCACCCAGGTGCCCGTGGGGGCAGAATGTTTTTATGTGTTAAGTCCATCCAATTTAGTGTGTTTTTCAAAGCCATTGTTTCCTTATTGATATTCTGCCTGGATGATCTATCCATTGATGTAAGTGATTTGTAAAACGTCCTCTACTATTTTAGTAGTATTGTCAATTTCTCCTTTTATATCTTAATTTTTGTTTTATATAGTTAGATGCTTCTAGGTTGGGTGCATACATAGTTAAAATTGCTATATCCTCTATTGCATTGATCCCTTTATCATTATGTAATAACCATTTTTAGCCTCTTGTTAGTCTTTTTTTAGTCTGCTTTACCTGATAATGAGTACTGTTTCCCCAGCTTGTTTGTTCGTTTGTTTACCATAGCTTTCCTCTATTTCTATTTGTATGGCATATGTTTCCATTTCTCCATTTTCAGATTGCATGTGTTTTTATGTCTGAAGTGAGTCTGTTGTAGTCAACATACAGACAACTCATTCTTTTTATCCATTCAGTCCCTCTATCTTTCAGATGTAGATTTTAGTCCATTTACATTTAAAATCAGTATTGACAAATATATAATGATTGCAATTTTGATTTTGTAGTTCTTTGTTCTTTTCTTTTCCCCGATCTCTTCCTTTTTGGTTTGATGTCTTTTTTTAGTGTTGTATCTGGATTACTTTCTCTTTATTTTTTTTGTGCATAATTATAATTTTTGGTTTGTGGTTATCATGGGTTTTATACATAACATTCCAAATGTATATCCATATTTCTTGAATTGATGATCACTTAAGTTCAAACATATAAAAGCTTGAAATTTTTACTACCTCCTCCATGCTTTATATGTGTTGTATATTACATCTTTTTATTTTGTGTATTCCTTGAGTAATTTTTGGAGACAGAGTTGATTTTACCTCTTTTGTGTTCCAACCTCCTCACTAGTTTTATAATTCGTTGATCTACTAACTTTACTATGTTTACTTTTACCTGTTAAATTTTTTCTTTCATAATTTTCTTATACTAATGGTCTTTTCCTTCCACTTAAAGAGTTCCCTGTGATATTTTTTAAGACTGTTTTAGTGGTAATAAACTCCTTTAACTCTGTCTTCAACTCTTCCTTTCTCCTTCAGTTCTACCATGTCTGGTAGAGTATACTTAGTTATAGGTTTTAATTTTTACCATTATAATTATTATGTGTTTTGTTTGCGGTTCTCTGCACTTCCTGGACCTGGATGCCTGTTTTCTTCCTGAACCAGGGAAGTTTTCACATATTTCTTCAAGTAAGTTTTCTATCCCCTTGCCTCTCTCACCTGTTTCCAAATATCACCTGTAAATATCCTGATAGTTGAGGGCATCAGAGATTCCTTAACCAATCCTTGTTTTACTATTATTTCTTCTTTTTGCTATTTAGTTTGGGTGATATTCACTACCCTGTGCTTCAGGTCACTGATCTGTTTTCCTGTATCCTCTAAGCTTCAGTTGATTCCTTCTAGTGTATTTTTCATTTTAGTTATACTTCAGCTGTGATTGATTATTTTTTTAAACTTTCTATTTCTTTGTTGAAGTTCTCCTTGAATTTCTCCATTCTTCTCTCAAGTCGAGTAATTTCTTTATGATCACTACTTTGAACTCTTTATCAGGCATATTTCTTTGTTTTACTTAACCTTTTCTTTATGATTTTGTCTTGTTCTTTTATTTGGGACATATACCTATGTGTCCTCAATTTATCTAACTCTTCATATTTTCTTCTATGTGTTAGGTACATCAGTTGCATCTCCTGGTCTTGAAAGTAGTGGCCCTGTGTGTAAGAGTCCTATGGTTCCCTGTAGTACAATCACCCCTGGTCACCAGAATGATGTGTTCTGGGGATGTCCCCTGTGTGGGCTTGTATGTGCCTTCCTGTAATAGTTGAGCCACAACAGCTGTGGGCACAATGGTGGGCAGGGCTTGCTCTATCTGTGGCTGGTCATGAGGTACTATTGTAGCTATTAGTTTTATTATTAGATATACAATTTGCAAATGGCCTTGTGAAATGAGTTTAGAAGTGTTCCTTACTCTTCTATTTTTTCTTAAAGAGTTTGAGGATTAATATTCTTATATAAATATCTGTAGAAATCACCAGTGAAACCATCTGGTTCTAGAGTTATGTTTATTTGGAGAATGTTGAACATTGATTCAATCTCCTTATTCAAAATTGGTATGTTCCAATTTTTAATTCCTTCAAAATTCACTCTGAGATTTATATTTCTAGGAATTTACCCATTTCTACTAGGGTGTCAAATATTTTGGTGTATAGTTGTTCATAGTAAACTCTTAACAATCCTTGTCATATTAGTTGTAATGTCTCTTTCATCTGTTTTTGAGTCCTCTATTTTTTGGTGAGCCTCACTAAAGATTTATCTATATTATGCATCTTAAAAAGCAGCTATTTGTTTCATAGCTTTTTTCTAATGTCTTTTTAGTCTCTATTTCTGTTTTGATCTTTTATTGTTTTCTTCCTTGTAATGAACCTTGGGCTTCATTTGTTCTTTTTCTAAGTCCTTGAGGTGTAAAGTTAGGTTGTTTATTGAAATCATTTTTGTTTCTTAATGTAGGCATTTATCACTGTGGATTTCCATCTTATAACTTCTTCAGCTGCATCCCATAAGTTTTTGTGTGTTGTGTTTCCATTTTCATTTGTCTCAAGGTATTTTTTAAATTTCCTTTTGATTTTTTCTTTGACACATTGGTTGTTCAATAACCTTTTGTATTTTAACATCTGTTCTAGGATTAAGTAGTTAGTCCATCACCATATTACATTATTAGGGTATTCTGAGTTTGAGTCTATGCTTACACTGACCAATGTGTTGTATATGTTCATATGTTTTCATGTGACTAATTACCATATTTTTGTTCTGGCTAGAGGAACTTTTTTTTTTTAACATTTCTTGTAAAGCAGGTTTACTGGTGATGAATTTCTTCAGGTTTATTGGGGAAATCTTTATTTTGCCTTTAATTCTGAAAGACAACTGCAGGGTTAAGTGTTTGTGATTGGAAGTTTCTTTCCTTTAGCACTTTGAATTTACCATCCTATTTTCTTCTGGCCTGTAAAGTCTCTGCAGGATAATATTCTAAGAGGCCTACTGAGGTTCCTTTATATATGAGATTTTTTTTTTCTCTTGATCCTTTCAAAGTTCTGTCTTTGTCTTTGGTTTTAGACAATTATGTTTCTTCAAGAACATTTTGGATTGAAATTTTGAGGTGATTTATTAGCTTCATGAACTGGTATGTCTAAATGTCTTACCGTGTTTGGTAAATTTTCAGTCATTGTTTCCTTAAAAAAGCTTTCTATTCCTTCTTCCCCATCTTGTATCTCCTTTTCTTTAGGGCTAGTTCTGGAATTTATTGTATTCCTTTGGTGGAGACATGTTACCCTGATTCTTCATGATTTTTGTTGCCTTGTTAAATGTGTGCACATTAGAAAAACCAGTCACTTCTTCCAGACTTTATGGACTGATTTTGGTAAGAGAAGCCTTCCATCTGCAGATGGGGAACACTGGCTTGTGTTCTGACACTGTGTCTAGTGGTTCAGGGTGCTAAGTGAGGGGAGACATAGCAGCACTGGATCAGAAAATGGTGATTTTTCTTCAGCTCAGGCCACTGAGGTTCACAGTATTAATGACTGTGTGGTCCTTTGTGAGCACTAAGGGGGAACTGCAGTGGTTGCAAACATTCTTAAACTCCTAAGAGATGGTTCCAGGACTTATTGCTATGAGTCAGGATAGGTAGCATTTGTGGCTGGAACAAGTGGTGTGCACATACTTATTTACGGGAGCAGATGCAGGTGCCTGTATAGTGGCAGAGGTCACTTGCAGATATACTTGTAATGATGGGTGCCAGGGCAGGTAGCAAGGTCCAGGGCCCACTATGAGCTCATTAGTGTCTTCAGTGAGAGAACCTGGATGTCAGTGTATTCTCCTGTAG
Organism: Mustela erminea; assembly: GCF_009829155.1. Taxonomy (NCBI): domain Eukaryota; kingdom Metazoa; phylum Chordata; class Mammalia; order Carnivora; family Mustelidae; genus Mustela; species Mustela erminea. Next base: position 77,201,908 of record NC_045615.1, read on the forward strand.
TGATATACTCTCTCCCGATATGGATTTTGCAGTGAAGGCCAGTGAGGAGTCAGATTGGGGTGGGGAGCATGCAGATCATAGCTGAAAGAACTAGGTACAGGTACACCCAGTGGTACAAGTCATTGACATAAGGCAGAACCTGGTCTGAATCTGCAAGCAACTATGGGATTCCTAGAAGTAAGTGTGGTCTCCTGTGACTGTACACTCTTCCCTCTGGATGTATGCACTGTAGCGAGGGCCAATGATGGGGGTTAAGAGAGAGGTGTGTCTGAGTAAAGCTGGAGTGGACAACTATAGTTGGGTGCGGTATTGCTGGTCACTGACAGAAAGCAGGGTCTGATCCACATCAATAAGCAGGTGCAGGGGGTCCTGGATAGTGGTGTGTTTGCTCATGGCTAGACATTCTACTCTCCATGTATGTGCTGCAGTGGAGGTCAATGCAGGCCAGTGGCATGCAGGTACATAACTGCAGGAGCTAGCCCCAAGCAGGGACACAGAGGTGAGGATCAGTCAAGGTTGCCTAGAATGGTGTCTTGCACTCATGGCTGAAGTGCAAGGGAGGGTGGGAATGGGACAATGAAGGGACTGAGGTATTGGGGTGAGCAGCCAATTTCTTTAGCCTCTCCTGGCATTCCCTGAACATCCAGCTTCTGTTTCACCCCACTCAGTTCAGCAAAGAGAGGCATCTCAGAACAAGGAAGAAAGTCAGAGGCTATTATTAGTAAACCCATAGCAGAAGTGATTGCAATTCACAAAACCTGCTCTGCAATAAAATTCAGCAGCTTCTACCACCAACAAAGTTACTATCTAGAATGTGGATCTTGAAAGACACATTTGCTAACACCAGCTACATCTCAGTCCCTCTTTTTTTTTTTTTAAGATTTTATTTATTAGAGAGAGAAAGTGAGCACATGAGCAAGAGAAAGAGGTGAGAGAAAGAGAGCAGGAATGCAGGGAGGGGCAAAGGGAGAGGAAGACTCCCTGCTGAATGGGGAGCCTGATGCGAGATTCAATCTTGGGACCCTGGGATCATGACCTGAGCTGAAGGCAGACAATTAGCCAACTGGGCCACCTAGGTGCCACAGTCTCCTTTCTTGACAAAGCAACTTCTAGCTGGGAAGTTTCTTTTAGGGGATAATGCAGGCAAAATGAACCTGTTTCCCTTCTCATGTGATTATTATGGGGTTTTTTTTTGTTGTTGTTGTTCTTGTTGATTTGTTGTTCGCAGTGTTGCTAAAACTAAGTGGAATCTGCAGTTCTTTGGAGCTGTTTTTGTTCATGGATAATTGTCTAATAGTTATCTTTGGCAGGGGGCAGGAAAGCTAGAATCTCCTACATCATTTTTTTCCAGAATGCATCAGTATTTCATGGTTTTGATGCTATTATAAATGGTTTATCTTCTTTATCTTTCAGATAATCTGTTGTTTAGAAATGCATCTGACTTTTGTATGTTGATTTTTTACTCTGCAACTCAGTGAATTCATTTATTTATTCTAAGCTTTTTCGATGGATTTTTTGAGGTATTTAAATATAAGATCATCTCATCTGCAAGAAGATAAAATTTTACTTCTTTCTTTTCCAATTTGGGTGCTTTTTATTTCTTTTAATGGCCTAATTGCTCTGGACAGGACTTTCCACACAAGTGAACAGGTGTGGTGAGAGTGGGCACCCTCACCTTGATCCAGATCTTGGAGGCAAAGCTTTCAACCTTTTGCCATTGAGTACATACACTGGAAGTATGTCCTCTTCCAATAATGATAATAGCATCAGAGACTTCGAATGGGCCTTCTTTCCTCAAACTGTGTCCTCAAAGCCTGTATACTAGCGAGGAAAACAATATTATTAAACAAAGTAACACGGTTTTATTTTCTTAGGAAAGACAGCATCTTCTCAAAGAGGAGGCTATCTCTTTAAATCCTGCAATAGGTTCTGAACCGAAGCTGCTCTGCATCATTTTGAGGGCAAAGTTCTCTTCACTGGGTCAGGGAAATCTTATGGATTACTACTCTTAATTAGCATGCTCTGCATTAACGCAGTTTCATCTTACTCTTGTTTATACTGTCTTCTGAGGTGTTTGCCCTTGAGAGGTCGGAGGTGTGTCTGTGAGCATGAGAGCAAGGGAGAAAAGAAAAGATGGGCATCTATTTAAGGATTACCATAAGAGACCACTAGAAGATTTAGAATGCCACAGAAGTAGGTGATGACTTGTCACCCTTTGCCAGCAAAGGGTGTGGGAGGCTTGTATTTGACCCCACCAATTTTCAGACAAGGGACTAGATCCTCTGGGAAAAATGGGCTGCCCTAAATTACTGGTTCCCTTAATCCTGGCTGGGACTAAGAGAAGAGGAAGTGGATTCTAGTGAAAGAGTTCTAGGGTAGGACAACAATGTTTTCCTGCAGTTGACTGAGAATTTATTTTGTGAAAATAAAGAGATTATCATTCTTAAGAGAGACAAAAAGAGCCTAAGACCTAAAATAGATATGCCTATGAGAAAGCATTCCTGAAGGGCTTAGCTTTTCCTTGGATTATAAGAATCAACTTGTTTAGGATCAAATGTTAAGTTGTCTCCCCCTCCATTGTAATTTTCTCTAGTTATTCTTCAGTGGTTGCCTGGTAAAGTCTGTTTTCTGTGCCACCGCACGTTTGCAGTGGTGCTTTGAAAATTAATGGAGGGGCGCCATACCTAGTTAAGTAAACAGTAGTGTGCCTTTCCCTACACTGTCCCTTCAGGAACCCAAAACAACATTTTAAAAAGTTCTAGGGAGGGAGAAGCTATACCATGAGCACATACCTGAAACTGGTAGGAGCAAGTGACTCTAGAGAAGCAGCCCACAGCATGCTCTCACGCAGGCATATGCTAGAAGCAAATCTTTTTCTCCTCAAAGAACTAGGGATAGATGATTCTGGGAAAGTCACCTGGAAAGAGGTGGAGAGAAGTGTCTGGAGAAGAGCTAATTACACATAATTCATACAAGATGGACATTTGGTCATAATAGGTGCTCTAGTATATGAGATTTCTTATTCTTTTCCCACAGTGGCCTGGTTTGTATTTAGAGTCTATAGAGTATTAGAGTTCCCACTACAGTTTATGGGCTTGTCTCCATAGAGTTTCATGGAGAAAATGATTATGCCTTTTCCTTACTGGAAAGCACTGAGAAGCCTAGTGATTAAGTGTAAGGTCTCTGGCATTAGATTGCCTGGTGTTATTTCTGGGTTCTTAATTTAATTTCTGTGTGGCTTCAGATAACTTACTTTAGTCTCCTCATACCCCAGTTTTCTCATCTGTACATACAGATATTAATGGTACTTACCCTATAATATTTAGAGTGATTAAATGGGAGAGAGTGTAATTTGAAAAGCTGTTGGCACATAGTAAGTGTTCAGGAAATTTAATTTCTAATGATATTAATCATTGTTTCTAAAGTGCTAAAGAATCTCTACCCTTTCTTTCATATGACAGTGTGGAACAGAAAGGATTATGGGATCAGCATTATCTAACATGTTTTTTATGCCATCTCTATTAGAAGGTGCCTCAGCCTTTCACTTAGTGGTTCTTAACCTTGACTGTACATTAGAATTGCCTGAAGAGTGGCTAGAAACCCTGATGCAAGGCCACTCTCAGACCAATTAAATCAGAGCCTCTAGGGGCGGCATTATCATTTTCAAAGCTCTCTAGCTTATTCTAATATGCAGAGAACAGTGTTGGAGGAACTTGTTCAGAGACCTATTGCATCTCATAAAGCACACAATACCATGTTTTTAGTTGTCCCTCGACTTCTTTTGCTCTTTAGTTATTAAAAAATAATAGTTTATTGGTATTTCTTGGCTCAAGGAGAGCTCACATCTTCCTGGAAAGGCATCTAAAAAGTTGCTGGCACACTTGGATGGCTCAGTCAGTTAAGCATCAACTCTTGATTTCAGCTCAGATCATGATCTCAGGGTCCTGGGGTTGAGCCCTATGGCAAGCCTCATCTCAGGCTCTATGTACAATGTGGAATCTGATTGTCCCTCTCCCTCTGCTCCTCCTCCCACTTGCATGCTCATTTGCTCTCAAATAAAAAGAAATATAATAATAAAATTGTTGGAGGCCACGGCACAGTTGGAGTCGAGGATCAAACCAGGCCCTGACTTGTGTCTCCTTCAAAGTCCAGACACCTTGACAAGGTTAAGGACGGGAAAGTTGAGTAACCCTGAGAAAAGGGTCTGTGCTATGTGTTGTTTGCTCGCCTACGTGACTTCCCACACACTCCCCCTACAGAAGGGAACAATGTGGTCAGGGTCATGAATTCTTAGTTGGTCCTTCTTGTTCTGTACCTCCCATAACCCACTTCCTGGTTATGATTGTCTTGCTAATGGCTTTAGCCAAAACTACTTGGCATCACGAGGTTTGCTTGTAGTTAATGTAAACTTGTTATAGAAACTTGCGGTCATCTGACTAGGTACTGATGTATTACTCCTCCTATTATGGTTTGCCTTATAAATGCTTATAAGATGTGGAATAAAATTAGCACTGTTGGACATCATACTCAGTGTCCCTCCTGCCCCCATCTCTTTGTCTCTTAATTTCTTTTCACCATCATCTTAACGCTCATGTTTTCCTGGTCGATTTGTCGCACTGGCCGTGACATAAAATAAATTAAAAAAATAATTTTTAGAAATTAAAAAGTTGCTCAATATAACCCAACACTGTGAAATCAGGTAATTAAGGAGAATATCTGGCAAGACTTTACAATTTCTTTTTTTCAGGTTAGCCCTTAAGGAATAGAAATAAATGGGGGGGGGGGGGAAGCGAAGTCTTAGAAATAAACCTTTTACAATTCAAGACAACCAATTCCAAGACCCCATTCACTCTATCTGCTATCAACAAGGTTTGGCAGTGGAGCTCTGCTCATTATAACTTCTCAGGCTCCCAGGGTGGCCAGGATTCCATCTCAATATATACTCAATCAATTGCTAAGGCAGGGGAAAGGAAGCTGTAGTGCCTCCACTAAAAATGAAATGTTTTTGTCTGGAAGCTATGTATGCCATTTCCATTCTCATTTTGTTGCCCTTACAAGCTATAGGCTAATTTCAGGGAATGAGAACTTAATATGTCCCTTTAAGGAGAGGAACATCAGATATGCATAGACATATTTCTTTAGTCTCGCATTTTGTTTCTTTTGAATCCTTTATTACAACTTAAAAAAGTGATAGTTATACAATAAGACAAGAGCATTAGTTTAATCTTACATCCCTTTGTCTGCCCTATTCCCTAACTCTCATCATGTTGATATTTTGTAAACTTTTAATTTGGGGTTATTGCATATATATTCTTTGTCTTGGTCTTGGATATTTACTTTAAAGATAACAAGTTTTATCAAATAAAATATAGTCATATAATATAATGTTCTCTCATCATTCTCCTAGATTTGAATCATCTCTTATTGAAGTACTTCATCAAAAACCATTTTCAATGAAATTTTTGGTGTGGCAAAGTGTTGATGCTCTATTAAGCCTGACAATATTTTTATTATTGATTAAAAAAAAAAACAGGAACTTTCTATACTATTTTTGCAACTCTTCTGTAAGACAAACCTCAAAATAAAAAACTAATTCACTTAGAACTTTATTTTTTACAATAAAAATTTTTAAAAAGACCATTTGATACACCCTTAAAAATTTCTAAATTGAATAAAACAAACACTGAGAAAGAAATGAAAACCTCAGAGGCAGAAAAAATGAAGTGGTGAGCTAGTCCTCAGCATATGCAATCCTTACTTACTAGTTTTCTATTGCTGCTATAATAAATTGTCATAATATGAAGGATTAAAATAACACAGATTTGTTTTCTTATAAGTCAGAAAGTCTCAATGGCTCTCACTAGGCTCACATTAAGGTGTGAACAAGCTACCTTCCTTTCCAGAGGCTCAAAGAGAAGAATCTGCTTCCTTCCATTCTCCAGGTTCCAGACACCACCTGCATTCTTTGTGTCATAGTTCCCCTTCCTCCATCTTCAAAACCAGAATCTCTCTGGACCTATTTCTATCATGACACTTCTCTGACTTTCCACTCTCTTGTCTGCCTCTTCCACTTTTAAGAAAACCTTGTGATTCCATCAGTCCCATTCAGATAAATCAGGATAATTTTCCTATTTTTAAGGTGAACTAATTAGCAACTTTAATTCCACCTTCAACTTTAATTTTCACTTGGCAAGTACTCCGGTATATTAATAGGTGCCCAGCATTAGGATGTGAACATCTCTGGGGACCATTATTTTCTCTATGGTGCTTTGTAATCAAATGTAAATTCTAATGAGGATAATGAAAAAAAAAGGCCTTTTCCCCACAAAAGGCAGGAAGTTAAGAGCCCTCGCATAAATCCAGAAACTTGAAGTACCAGTACAAGACTTGAAGTAGTAAAAGTATGGACTAAAGAACGTCTGTCCCTTGGTGTATGGACACTTTTTTTTTTTTTTTAAGATTTTATTTATTTATTTGACAGACAGAGACCACAAGTGGGCAGAGACGCAGGCAGAGAGAGAGGAAGGAAAGCAGGCTCCCCGCCAAGCAGAGAGCCCAATGCGGAGCTCGATCCCAGGACTCTGGGATTATGACCTGAACTGAAGGCAGAGGCTTTAACTCACTGAGCCACCCAGGTGCCCCTGTATGGACACTTTTCTATTAACCTTTTGTATTTTGACATAATTTTGACTAACAGAAAATTTGCAAGAATAATGTAAAAAAATTCTCATATTCCCTTCAGATTTCTAAAATGTTAACATTTTATATTTGTGTTTTTAGTTTATTTATGTGAACATATAAATTTTCTGGTATCTGTATAAAAGTGTGTTAGAGACATGATAATTTTTCTGGTATTTGTATTAAAATGTATTAGAGACATGATGCTTCTTTTCTACTAAACTACATTTAGTGTCCAAACAAGGACATTCTCTTATTAATGAGAGAACATTTCTAAAAATCAGGGAATTAATACTGAGGTAGTACTCCTGTCTAAACTACAGGCCTTATTAAGATTTCATCAATTGCCCTAATGTTGCCCTTTATAGAAATTCTGTTGTATACAGTTGCAATAGCTCTTTAGTCTTTTTTAACCTGGAATATTTCCTCACTCTTGATCATTCATTACAATGACATTCTTTTTTTGTTTTTAATTTTTATTGTGTTATGTTAGTCACCATAAAATACACCACACCCAGTGCTCTAGGTAATACATGCCCTCCTTAATACCCACCACCAGGCTCAACCATCCACTCACCCCTCTCTCCTCTAAAACCCTCAGTTTGTTTCTCGGAGTCCACAGTTTCTCATGGTTTGTCTACCCTTCAATTCCCCCCTTCACTTTCCTTTCTTTCTTCTAATATCCTCCATGTTATTCCTTATGTTCCACAGGTAAGTGAAACCATATGATAATTCTTGAAGAATACAGGTTTTTAGTTTGTAGCATTCCGTCAGTTTGGATTTGTCTGATGTTTCTTTATGATATAATACAGATTATACATTTGGGGCAAGAACTACAAAGAAGCAATATTATTTTATACTCAATGTATCATATCAGGAGGCACATCATATCATGTGCCTCCTGATATGATACATTGAGTATAAAATAATATTGACTAATATTGACTAATAATATTGACTAATATTGACTAATAATTTGACTAACAACTTTTCTGTTAGTCAAAATTATGTCTAATGTAGCACATGCATCTGTCAACCACAAATCTGTTATCTGTATGCTACTACATCTCCCCACCTAATGGTGGGACTTTCATCATTTGACTAAGGTGGTATCTGCCAGGGCTCTCCATTGTATAGTTCCTATTTTTCCATTTGATACTAATAAGCATTTTATGTAGAGGTACTTTGGACAATGAAAACATACTTAAACTTTCATCCTTTGGTTTTAGCATCCATTGCTACTTCTTGTTGGAATTAAATAGTGATTTTCTAATTTCAGTTTTCCTCCTACATTTGCAAGTTGGGTGTCTGCTGTAGGAAATTGCTTTTCATTTTCTTCTATTTAATTATTAATATCAGCATGGATTCATGAAATCTTAGGCTATAATCCATTATCTTAATTATTCATTATTTTGTTGCCCACATTTTTACAGATTTAAACAGTAAAAATAATTTCAAGTTGGATTCTGCGGCAAATGACATTTTTCAGGGAAAGAACTTGTTTTGGCCTTAAAGTTGGGTAAAAAGTTAACAATATGATAGGGGAAAAAATATCCATTGAGAAATATAAAGTAAAGTTCTGTCTTCAGTTAATAGTGAGTTTTAAATTTATTTTTTTTTTGAGAAAAAAAAAGATGAGAAATTAAGTTGTCCTTGGTTTATAATGATTGAGGTTGCTAAGAGAAGCAAAAGGATTCCAATCCTGAAAGGATATACATCAACATTTCAAGATTCTGTGAACAAGAAAAAATAACAAACAGAGATTTCTGTCCACTGCTCAAGACTGCAGATACTAGAATTATCAGCTGCAGAATTAAAAGTAATAAGTCATGTTTAAATGTATAAAGAAGTAAAAGATATACTCAGAGAGCTGATCAAAGATATAAAACACTACCAAAAATGCTGAAGAGTTTTGAAAAATATCAAGCCTATAGAAATGAAAAAATTTAAAATTATAATCTCAGTGCATTAATGGAAGATTAGGCAGAGTTAAAGAAAAAGGAAAGTGAAAACAAAATTATTAGAGAGGAAACAAAAATATTAAAGCATTTACAAAACATTTAGTAAATTATTTTTTAATATTGTAATTTTATTTTTTTTCAGTGTTCCAAGATTCATTGTTTATGTACCACACCCAGTGCTCCATGTGAGCCAAGTTCTAACATCTTGTTCCAAGTTCTATAATGCCAAGTTCTAACATCTTGATAATTGGAGTATCATGTAATTGCGGTTGTCAGAAACACAATACAGAATAAGGAAGACATAGTAAAAGAAAGCACAGCTTAGAATTAAAAAAATTTTTTTAAAGAATTATAAAAATACACATAAAAATATGTAAAGATACGAATCTATTTGATATGGAAGAAAAGCCTTGAACAAGATAAATAAAAGTATTTTACTATGATTTCATAGTAAAATTGAACAATAAGACAAAGATAAAGGAGGCTAAACAACAACAACAACAAAAAATCTGCAAGAGAATAATAGCAATAATAGCTAATGTTTATTTTTTAATTGAGATATAATTGACATATAACATCATATTAGCCAGGGTGTACAACCTACTGATTCACTATTTGTATATGTGGAAAAACGATCATCAGAGTAAATCTAGTTAACATTCATCACCATAATTTTTATAAGAACTTTTAAGATCTATGCTCTTAACAACTTTCAAGTAAGTAATAGAGTATTACTAACTATACATACCATACTGTAAAATATATCCCCATAACTTAATTTATTTTATAGCTAAAATTTTTTACCTTTTGTCCTCTTCATGCATTTTGCCCACACTCCACCCCATGCTTCTGTCAACCACAAATCTGTTATCTGTATCCATGAGCCCATTTTTTTTTAATTAAAGTATAGTTGACAAGCAATATTACATTTTAGTTCTACAATATGGTGATTTTATAATTCTATATCTTATGCTATGCTCACAAGTATAACTACCATCTGTCAACATACAATGCTACTATAACACCATTGACAATTTTATTTTTTTTTCAGTGTTCGAAGATTCATTGTTTATGTACCACACCCAGTGCTCCATGCAATATGTGCCCTCCTTAGTACCCACCATCAGGTTTCGCCCATCCTCCCGCCTCTCTCCCCTCCCAAACCCTCAGCTGGTTTCTTAGTCCACAGTCTCTTATACTTTGTCTCCCCTACCATTGACAATTTTCCCTATGGTTTATGTTTTATTCCCACGACTTACTCATTCCAAAACTAAAAGCCTATATCTCCCACTCCTCTTCACCTATTTTTGTCTGTTTCCTTACCTGCCTCCACTTTGGCAACCACTAATTTGTTCTCTGTATTTATGTGTCAGTTTCTGCTTCCTTTTTATTTATTCATTTGTGGGGGGGGGTTAGCTTCCACTTAAGTGAAATCATATGGTGTTATCTTTCTCTGCCTGACCTATGTCACTTAACATAAAACCCTTTAGATCCATCCATGTTGTCACACATGGTAAGATTTCATCACTTTTATGAATGTGTAATATTCCTTTGTTTGCGTGTGTGTGTGTGATCTGTATCCATTCTTCTATCAATGGACCCTTGGATTGATTCCAGTTCTTGGCTATTGTAAATAATGGTGAAATAAACATAGGGGTGCATATATCTTCTTGAGTAAGTATGTTTTCATTTATTTTGGTAAGTAAGAGTAGAATTACTGGATTATATATCTAGCTTTATTTTTTTAAGAAACTTCCATACTGTTTTCTACAATGGCTGTAGCAACTTATATTTCTGCCAACAGTGCATGAGGGTTCCTTTTTTTTCTACATCTTTGCCAATACTTGTTATTTCTTGTCTTTTTAGTTATAGCTGTTCTGACTGGTGTAAGGTGATATCTCACTGTGGTTTTAAATTGCATTTCCCTGAAAATGAGTGATGTTGAGCACCTTTTCCTACATCTGCTGGCCATCTGTATATCTTCTTTGGAAAAATATCTATTCAATTCCTCTGCCCATTTTTAACTCAATTATTTGTTTAAACAATTGAGTTGTTTAAGTTCTTTATATATTCTGGATATCAACTTCTTATCAGAATATCATCTGCAAACATCTTCCATTCACTAGGTTGCCTTTTCATTTTGTTGATGATTTCCTTCACCTTGCAAATTTTTTTTTCTTTCAGTGTAGTCCTAATTGCTTATTTTTGCTTTTATTTCCCTTGCCTTAAGGAGAAATATCTAAAAAAAAATGTTTCTAAAGCTGGTGTCAAATTGCTGTCCATGTTTTCTTCTAGGATTTTTATGGTTTCAGGTTTCACATTTAGGTTTCAATCCATTTTGAGTTTATTTTTGTGTATGGTATAAGAAAGTCATCATTTTATTCTTTTGAAATGATTTCATTCTTTTGAAAGTCATCTTTCATTCTTTTGTATATAGTGGTTCAGTTTTCCCAGCACCATATACTGAAGAGACTATCTTTTCCCCCATTGTATATTCTTGCCTCCTGTGTCATAGATTAATTGACCAAATCATGGAATTATTTCTGAGCTGTTTTTTTGTTGTTGTTTTGTTTTGTTATTTAAAGATTTTATTTATTTGTCAGAGAGAGGGGGAGAAAGAGAGCACAAGCTTCTCTTCCCCAAGAGGCAGGTGGATGGATAAGTAGGCTCCCTGCTAAGCAAGGAGCTTGATGTGGGACTTGATCCCAGAATCCTCTGGTTATGACTTGAGCTAAAGGCAGGCACTTAATTGACGAGCCACCCAGGCATCCCTCTGTGCCCTCTGTTCTGTTCTGTTGGTTTACATGTCTTTTTTTTTTTTTTTTTTTTTTGTGCTGGTACCACACTATTTTGATTGTTACAACTTTATATTAGATCCTGAAATTTGAGATTGTGATACCTCCAAGTTTGTTCTTTCTCAAGATTGCTTTAACCATTTGGGTCTTTTGTGGTTACATACAAATTTTAGTATTATTTGTTCTAGTTCTGTGAAAAATGGTATATTTTGATAAGAATTGCATTGAATCTGTAGATTGCTTTGGGTAGTATGGATATTTTAACAATATTGATTTTTCCAATCTATGAGCATGGAATAACTTTCTATTTCTTTGTGTTATCTTTAATTTCTTTAATCACTATTTGATACTTTTCAGTGTACAGTTCTTTCACCTCCTTGGTTAAGTTTATTTCTAGATATCTTATTCTTTTTGGTGAAACTGTAAATGAACCTGTTTTCTTAATTTCTCTTTCTACTACTTTATTATTAGTCTATAGAAGCACAACAGATTTTGGTGTATAATTTTGTCTCCTGCATTTTGTTCATTGTATTCTGGTTATTTTGTACTATTTCTTGTTCTTTTCCTCTCTTACTCTCTTGCTTTGTGATTAATGACTCTCTGTAGTATTATGTTTGGCTTTCTTTCTCTTTATTTTTGTATATCTTTTATAGATTCTTGGCTTATGTTTACCATGAGCTTCATATATAACATCCTATGTATATAGTAGTCTATATTAGGTTTATGGTCATTAAAGTTTAAACACATTCTAAAAGAACTTATTTTTAATTCCCCCTTCCACATTTTATATATATGTTGTCATATTTTATATATTTTCATTAATAATTTTCTAATGACTAATTATGGTCTTTTCCACTAAAAGAAGTCCTCTTAAAATTTCTTATAAAGCCAGTTTAGTAGTGACAAACTCTTATTTTCTGGGAAACTCTATTTCTCCTTCAATTATCATGACAACTTTACCAGGTGAAGTATTCTTGATTGAAGGTTTTTGTCTTTAGTACCTTAGGTAAATCATGCCACTGTGTTCTGACCTACAGAGTTTCTGCTGAAATACCAGATTCTGGAATTAGGTGGTTTCCCTTGCATATAATTGTGTGCTTCTCTCCTGCTGCTTTTAAATTTTCTTTATAACCTTAGATATTTTAATTATCACATGTTTTGTGTAGGTCTCTTTGGGTTCCTCTTTTTGGAACTCTCTGTGCTTCCTGAGCCTGAATGTCTATATCCTTCCCTAGGTTAGGGAAGTTTTCCGCTATTATTCCTTCAAATAAGTTTTCTGGTCTTTTCTTTTTATTCTCCTTCTGGGACCCCTATAAGAGAATGGTTGTCTGGTTGATGTTCTAGAGATCCCTTAACTTGTCCTCATTTTTTTTTTCTCTTTTTGGTGTTCAGCTTGCCTGATTTTCATTACTCTGTATTCCAAATAGCTGACCCATTCTTTTGAACCTGCCATTCTGTTGATTTCCCCTGGTGTATTTTTCATTTTAATTATTTATTATATTATTCAACCATGATTGGTCCCTTTTATATTTTATCTCTTTGTTGATGTCTCATAGAGTTCTTCCACTCTTCTCTCTAATCTGGTGAACATCTTTACAACACTATTTTAAACTCCTTATCAGGCATTTTGCTTATTTCCATTTCATTTAGTTCTTTATCTGCTGTTTTGTTGTCCTTTTGTTTGGAGAGTATTCCCCTATGTCCACATTTTACTTTACTGTCTGTGTTTCTATGTATTAAGCAAAACATCTATGTCTCCTAAACTTGAAGAAATGGTCTTATACATGGTTATCCCCTGTGTAGACTGCATATGCATGATGACTTCTGTTGGCAGGTTGGAGCTATGGCTGGCATAGGCTGGGGCTCATGAGGCACTCCATGCTGGAGCTACCCTAGTAGGATAGCTGAAGCTAAATTGGGCTAAATCTGAAGCAGGTATGGACCAGTGGGATCCCTGGGCTCTGCACACATAGGGTGCCCTGCTGAGATAATTCAAGCTTAAATGGGTACATGTTGGTGAAATCCCTGGGTACTCTGCACAGTGACTTGCAGGACAGTGGAAGCTGAACTGGGTACAGGCTGGAGGGCTGTGGGGTTACCATATAGTGGACACTCTGGCAGAATGGTTGAACACTTCATGCATAGGCCAGTGCAGTATCTTGGTTCTCCATGCAGAGGGTACCCTGCTGGGGTGGCTAAAGCTGAGGCAGGATGTAGGTCAGTGAGCCCAGTGGTGTTCCATGAAGGAACATTGGCGGGACACCTGAAACCTAGGTTGGAGCACATCTGGAACCTAGGTTGGGATCTTGATGCACTTTGCTCATGGGGTCCCCTGGCAAGCATTACGAAACTAAAGTGGTACAGACCTGGAGTAGTCTGGGTTGCTTTGTGCCTATGTCATCCTGGTACAATTGGGAGCTGCAGTGAATGATAACCAGGGGTTTCATTGTTCTGGGGTCACCTAGGTGAGATGGCTAGAGCTGGTGTGGGCTGGGGTTCCGGGGTTCATCGAGGACTAGACTGGTTACCAGACCCTGCTTCTAGCTGTACTATCAAGGTGGGGGAGGAATGGAAACTGTGGTACTCACTAATCCCTCTGACCCAGAGAGAGTTCCAGCAAATCTTCTCACCATCTGGCAGGGTTCCGAGGCTAGTTCCGTGATATCCTAGCTGCTTTTGAAAGTGCATTCCCACTTTTTTGTACCCAGTTCATCCAGGGTCGGAGTGGGCTGGGGGCCTGGGTCTGCTATACTGGCAGGCTGGCTGTGGTAATCCAACCCTGTTTCCATCTGTACTATCAAGATGGAGGGAGAACATTAACCATGGCACTTGTCAGGCCTTCCAACCTGGAGAGAAGTCTCCTGTTGTTTGGCAGGGTCCTAGGGATGGGTCTTCTACATACTGGTTAGTCTTTTAAACTGTGACTTTTCTTTGGTGCTCCAAGGCAAAAAATACCTGCTCATGATCCCTCAGCACTAAGTTCACAGTGTCAAAGAAGAGGCATCCCTTTATTACTAGGCATCTCTTTGATGCCTGCTTTCAGCTCCAGCCCTCAGTTATTATTCAGGAAGAACTGCTCTGTAAATAGGAATAGGTGTAGATTTGGTGTCTGTAGAGGAGCGAAGTTCAGGATCTTTCAACATCACCATCTTGGACTGGAACTCCTCATTTTTGTTCGATGTCACATATGGGAGATCATACAGTGTTTGTCTGACTTACTGAGTTAGTGTTTTCATTTTCTTTGAAAGATAAAAAAAAAATAGAACTGATTGATCATATGGTAGTTCTATTTTTAGTTTTTTTGAGGAAATTCTATACTGTTTTCCATAATGGCTGTACCAGTTTACATTCCCACCAACAGTACACAAAGTTTACTTTTTATCCACATCCTCACCAACACTTAGTTTTTGTCTTTTTGACACTAGCTATTCTGACTGTTGTGAGGTGATATCTTATTTTGGTTTTGATTTGTATGTCCCCAATGACTAGTGATGCTTAGCACCTTTTCAAATATCTTTTGACTATCTGTGTTGCCTTTGTGGAAATAACTATTGAGATCTTGTGCCCATTTAGTAGTTGATTTTTTTTCTTTTTGGCTATTGAGTTGTATGCTTTATATATTTCTTTATCTTTATATATTATAATTAACCCCTAATTAAATATAAATTTGCAGATATTTTCCCCCATACAGTAGGCTGGCTTCCCATTATGTTGATGGTTTCCTTTGCTGTGCAGAGGTTTTTTCTTTCTTAATTTATTTTTATTTATTTTCAGCATAACAGTATTCATTATTTTTTCACCATACCCAGTGCTCCATGCAATCCATGCCCTCTATAATACCCACCACCTGGTACCCCAACCTCCCACCTCCCCGCCACTTCAAACCCCTCAGATTGTGTTTTTCAGAGTCCATAGTCTCTCATGATTCACCTCCCCTTCTAATTTACCCCAACTCCCTTCTCCTCTCTAACACCCCTTGTCCTCCATGATATTTGTTATGCTCCACAAATAAGTGAAACCATATGATAATTGACTCTCTCTGCTTGACTTATTTCACTCAGCATAATCTCTTCCAGTCCCGTCCATGTTGCTACAAAAGTTGGGTATTCATCCTTTCTGATGGAGGCATAATACTCCATAGTGTATATAGACCACATCTTCCTTATCCATTTGTCTGCTGAAGGGCATCTTGGTTCTTTCCACAGAACCATTGGTTCTTTCCAATGGCGACCGTGGTCATTGCTGCTTTAAACATGGGGGTACAGATGACCCTTCTTTTCACTACATCTGTATCTTTGGGGTAAATACCCAGTAGTGCAATGGCAGGGTCATAGGGAAGTTCTATTTTTAATTTCTTGAGGAATCTCCACACTGTTCTCCAAAGAGGCTGCACCAACTTGCATTCCCACCAACAGTGTAAGAGGGTTCCCCTTTCTCCACATCCCCTTCAACACATGTTATTTCCTGTCTTGTTAATTTTGGCCATTTTAACTGGTGTAAGGTGATATCTCAATGTGGTTTTAATTTGAATCTCTCTGATGGCTAGTGATGATGAACATTTTTTCATGTGTCTGATAGCCATTTGTATGTCTTCATTGGAGAAGTGTCTGTTCATATCTTCTGCCCATTTTTTGATATGATTGTCTGTTTTGTGTGTGTTGAATTTGAGGAGTTCATTATAGATCCTGGATATCAACTTTTTGTCTGTACTGTCATTTGCAAATATCTTCTCCCATTCCGTGGGTTGTCTCTTTGTTTTTTTTGACTGTTTCCTTTGCTGTGCAGAAGCTTTAGATTTTAATGAAGTCCCAAAAGTTTATTTTCGCTTTTGTTTTCTTTGCCTTTGGAGACCTACCTTGAAAGAAGTTGCTGTGGCTGATATCGAAGAGATTACTGCCTATGTTCTCCTCTAGGATTCTGATGGATTCCTGTCTCATGTTGAGGTCTTTTATCCATTTTGAGTTTATCTTTGTGTACGGTGTAAGAGAATGGTCGAGTTTCATTCTTCTACGTATAGCTGTCCAGTTTTCCCAGCACCATTTATTGAAGAGACTGTCTTTTTTCCATTGTATATTTTTTCCTGTTTTGTTGAAAATTAATTGACTATAGAGTTGAGGGTCCATATCTGGGCTCTCTACTCTGTTCCTCTGGTCTATGTGTCTGTTTTTATGCCAGTACCATGCTGTCTTGGTGATCACAGCTTTGTAATAAAGCTTGAAATCAGGTAACGTGATGCCCCCAGTTTTATTTTTGTTTTTCAACATTTCCTTAGCAATTTGGGGTCTCTTCTGATTCCATACAAATTTTTGGATTATTTGCTCCAACTTTTTGAAAAATACCGGTGGAATTTTGATCGGAATGGCATTAAAAGTATATATTGCTCTAGGCAGTATAGAAATTTTAACAATGTTTATTCTTCCGATCCAAGAGCATGGAATGGTCTTCCATCTTTTTGTGTCTTCTTCAGTTTCTTTCATGAGTGTTTTGTTGTTCCTCGAGTACAGATCCTTTACCTCTTTGGTTAGGTTTATTCCCAGGTATCTTATGGTTCTTGGTGCTATAGTAAATGGAATCTATTCTCTAATTTCCCTTTCTGTATTTTCATTGTTAGTGTATAAGAAAGCCACTGATTTCTGTACATTGACTTTGTATCCGGCCACGTTGCTTAATTGCTGTATGAGTTCTAGTAGTTTGGGGGTGGAGTCTTTTGGGTTTTCCATATAAAGAATCATGTCATCTGCGAAGAGAGAGAGTTTGACTTCTTCATTGCCAATTTGGATACCTTTTATTTCTCTTTGTTGTCTGATTGCTGTTGCTAGGATTTCTAATACTATGTTGAACAAGAGTGGTGAGAGTGGGCATCCTTGTCATGTTCCTGATCTCAACGGGAAGGCTATGCTGAGTTTTAATGGGCCTCAGTCCCATTTGTTCATTATTTATTCTTCTACCTAAGCTTTTGGTGTCAAATTAAAAAAAAAATCATTGCCAAGACCAAGGTCAGAGATCTTACCACATATTTTTTCCTATGAGTTTTAAGGTTATAGTTCTTATATTCAAGTTTTTAATCCATTTTGAGTTAACCTTTGTGTATGGTATAAAACAGTAACCTGGTTTTGCTATTTTGAATATCACTGTCCAGTTTTCCCAACACCATTTATTGAAGAGACTGTTATCTCCCTGTTGAATTTTATTGGCTTCTTTGTCATAAATTAACTGACAACTAATGCAAAGTTTATTTCTGGGCACTGTTCTGTTCCATTGATTTATGTGTCTGTTTTTATGCAAGTACATTTTGATTATTATAGCTTTGTAATATGTTCTGAAATCAGGGCATTTGATGCCTCTAGTTTTGTTCTTTCCCAATATTACTTTGGCTATTTGGGATGTTCTGTGGTTCTTTTTTTTTTTTTTTAAGATTTTATTTATTTATTTGACAGACAGAAATCACAAGTAGGCAGAGAGGCAGGTGGGGGGATAGGGGGTAGCAGGCTCCTTGATGAGCAGAGAGCCCAGTGTGGGGCTCAATCCCAGGATCCTGAGACCATGACCTAAGCCAAAGGCAGAAGCTTAACCCACTAAGCCACCTAGGCACCCCTTATTCTGTGGTTCTATAAAATTTTTAGAATTAGTTAAAATCTGTAGACTATTTTTGAGATTATGGACATTTTCACAATATTCTTCCAATCAATGAGCATGGAATATCTTTCGTTTTTTTGCGTCTTCTTAAATTTCATTTATCAGGGCACCTGGGTAGCTCAGTCAGTTAAGTGTCTGTCTTTGGCTCAGGTCATGATCCCAGGGTCCTGGGATCTAGTCCCACATCAGGCTCCTTGCTCAGCGGGGAGTCTACTTCTACCTCTATCCCTCCTCGTGCTCTCTCACTCTCTCTCAAATAATAAAATAAAATCTTTTAAAAATTTCTTAAATCAGTGTCTTTTAGTTTTCAGAGTAGGTCTCTAACCTCAATTAATTTATTTATGGGTATTTTATTTTTTGATGCACTTAAAAATGTGTTTTCTTAAATTCTTTTTCAGATAGTTTTTTATTAATGCATAAAAATGTAACAGATTTTTGTACATTGATATTATATACTAAAACTTTGCTAAATTTGTTCTAATAGTCTTCCTAAGATTTTTTATATATGATTGTTTTATACATAAGATTATATATAAGATTTTTATATATAAGATTATATGTAAGTTTTACTTCTTTCTTTCTAATTTAGGTAATCTTTATTTTCTTCTTAATTGCTCTGCCTAGGACTTCTAATACTATGTTGTATAAAAGTGACATGAGTGGGCATCTGTTTCTTATTTATGATCTTAGAGGAAAAGCTTTCTGCTTTTCACTTTTAAGCATACTGTCAGCTATAGACTTTTTATATATGGTCTTTATTATACGAAGATATTTTCTTTATACCCACTTTGTTGAAAGTTTTTACTATAAATCAGTGTTGACTTTTGCCAAATGTTTTTTGTGTACCTACTAAGATGATTGTATAATTGTATCTCTCACTTTATTAATGTGGTGTGTCACAATTATTTGCAGACGTTGAAATATTTTTGCATTTTTTTTAAGATTTTATTTATTTGACAGAGAGCACACAAGCTGAAGGAACTGGGGAGGGAGAAGCAGGCCCCTCCACTGAGCAGGAAGCCTGATATACGACTGGATCCCAGGACCCTGGGATCATGACCTGAACTGAAGGCAGATGCTTAACTGACTAAGCCACCCAGGCACCCCTACTTTTGCATCCTTAGAATGAATACTACTTGATTATGTAAATGATCATTTTAATGTATTGTTGAATTCAGTTTGCTAATATTTTGTTGAATATTTTTATGTCAGTGTTTATTAGGGATGTTGGACTTTAATTCTTCTTTTTGTGTTCTTTTCTAAGTTTGGTATCAGGGTAAGGTTGGCTTTATTCATTTAGATATGATCTCTTTTCTATTTTTTGGAAGAGTTTGAGAATTGGTATTCTTTAAATGTTTGGTAGAATTCATCTGAAGCCATCTAGTTGGACTACTGTGTGTTAGGAGGTTTTTGATTACAGATTCAATCTCTTTGCTAGTAATTGGTGTTCAGATTTTCTATTTCTTCATGATTCTGTCTTAGTAGATTGTGTTTCTAGAAATTTATCCATTTCTTCAAAGTTGTTGAATTTATCCTCTAATTGTTCATTGTACTCTTATGATCTTTTGTATTACTGTGTCATCACTTGTAATGTTTCCTTTCTCATATATGATATTTGAGTCCTCACTTTTTTTTTTTTTTTGGTAAGTCCAGTTCCAAATCTACCAATTTCTTCATATTTTCAAGACAAACTTGTAATTTCATTATTCTTTCCTATTGTCTTTTAGTCTCTATTTTATTTATTCCCACTCTGGTCTTTGTAATTTTTTCTCCTCCCACTAACTTTGAGCTTCATTTCTTCTTTTTTTTTTAGTCCCTAGAGATGTAAAATGAAGTTATTTTGCTGGAATTGTTTTTGTTTCTTAAAGTAGGCACTTACTGTTACAAGATATCTTTTGAAATGCTTTTGCTGCTTCTCTGGGGTGCCTGGGTGGCTGAGTTTGTTAAGATCTGACTCTTGACTTTGGCTCAGGTCATGATCTCAGAATCTTAGGATTGAGCCCCACGTCAGGCTCTATGTTCAGTGGGGTGTCTGCTTGATGATGGTTTCCCTCTGTGCCTCACCCCATGCTCTCTTTCTCTCTCTCTCTTGCAAATAAATATATCTTTTTTAAAAAATGTTTTTGCTACTTCTCATAAGTTTTGCTGTTTCTCATATATTGCTATTTTTATTTCTTTAAAGCCATTTTTAAATTTATCTCTTGATTTCTTCTTTGACCCATTGGTTGTTCAGTAGCATGTTTAGTCTCTACATATTTGTGAAATTTCCAGTTTTCTTCTTGGTGTAACTTGATTTCTACTTTTATAGCATTAAATTGATTTCTGATTTCATAAAATTTGTCAGAAAAGATGTTTCATATGATTTCAATCATCTTAAATTTATTAGACTTGTTTTGTGGACTTACATATGATCCTGGAGAAGGCTCATGTTCCATTTGAGAAGAATGGGTATTCTGTTGCTTTTGGATGGAATGTTCTCTATATGTCTTTAAATTCATTTGGTCTATTGTGTCATTTAAGGCCAATGTTTCCTTATTGATTTTCTGTCCAGATGACCTACCTATTGATGAAAGTAATGAATGAGTCCCATATTGTTGTACTGCTTTTTTTTCTTTAATTCTATTTATATTTGCTTCATTTAGGTGCTCCTAAGTTGGATGCATAAATATCAACAAATGCTATGTTTGTGTTATACTGACCACTTAATCATTATGTAATGAACTTCTATATCTGTTTTTATGTTTTAAAGACTATCTTGTGTGATATAACTACCCCAGCTTTTTTGGTTTCTATTGCCATAGAATATTTTTTTGCCATCCATAATTATCAGTCTGTGTTTATGTCATATTGTAGTCATCTAAAGTGAGTGTGTTGTGAGCATTATTATTGTTGTTATTATTATTATTCCTTTAACCATTCTGTATCTTTTGCTTAAAGAATTTAGTCCATTTATCTTTAATTACTGATACACATGGACCTATTGGTATTTTGTTAACTGTTCTGGCTATTTTGTGGAGTCAAATGCTCTGTCCTTGAGTTACACTCCCTTTGGCTGTTTTGTAGTTAACTCTGTTCCTTTTTTGTTTATCTCTTCCTTTGTGACTTGATAATTTT
Organism: Mustela erminea; assembly: GCF_009829155.1. NCBI lineage: Eukaryota > Metazoa > Chordata > Mammalia > Carnivora > Mustelidae > Mustela > Mustela erminea. The sequence continues at coordinate 77,223,092 of NC_045615.1, forward strand.
CTGTAGTATGCTTATTTTACTTTATCTTTTTCTATCTACTATAGATTTTTGTTTCAAGTTTACCAAGAGTATTACATAAAACAATTGACAGTTTATTCTTAGTTAATAACAACTGTAAATATATTCTACAACTTTATAATTTTACTCTCTCCCCTCATATTTATGTTTTATGTCAAAATCTACATCTTTTTACTTTTTTTTACTATTTTTGTAACTTTCATAGTTACAAAACATAGTTTTATAAATAATTAACCAATGATGCCTACAACCTTAAATTATTCTGAATATTACTATATATTTACCTTTACCAGTAAGATTTACATTTTCACATGTTTTTTTCTATTACTAATAAGCGGTCTTTATTTCATCTTTAAAAACTCTCCTTAACATTTCTTGCAAGGTCAATGATAAAATATTTTAGATTTGCCTGTCTGGAAAGCTGTTAATCTCACCTTTAATTCTGAAGGAAATTTTACTGGGCAGAGTTTTATTGGTTGTAAGATTTCTTATTGTTGTTTTTCCCAGTACTTTTAAAAAAGATTTTATTATTTATTTGAAAGACAGAGTACACAGAGCAAGAAAAAGGGAGCATGAGTACTGGGAGGGGCTGAAGGAGAAGCACATTCCCCATTGGTTGGGGATCATGACATGAGGCTCGATCCCAGGATGCTGAGATCATGAACTGAGATGAAGGCAGACACTTAACCCACTGGTCCACCCACATGTCCCTCCCACAGCATTTTGAATATATTGTGTCACTCTTTTCTGGCCTGCAAAGTTTTTATTAAAAATTCGCTGTACTGTTGGATCCTATTAGCTAGGATCTTCTTGAGTATTTTGACATCCATGTTCATAGTGATATTGCTCTGTAGTTCTCCTTTTTGAAAGAGACTTTGCCTGGTTTTGGGATCAGGGTAATGCCTCATAGAAGGCATTTGGAAGTTTTCCTTCTGGTTCTATTTTTTGAGACACCTTCACTAAAATATATATTATTTCTTCTTTAAATGTTTGGTAGAGTTGCCCTGGGAAATTATCTGACCCTGGACTTTTGTTTTTTGAGATGTTTTTGATTACTGCTTCAATTTTGTTACTGGATATGGGTCTATTCAGATTATCTATTTCTTCCTGTTTTAGTCTTGGTGGTTTGAGTTTCCGGAATGGAATCCATTTCTTCCAGGTTGCTTAATTTATTGGCATCTAGTTGTTGGTAATAATTTCTAATAATTATTTCTATTTCCTTGGTGTTAGTCATGATCTCTCCCTTTTCATTCATGATTTTATTAAGCTCACTCCTGGGCTCTGTCTCTGTAGTCAGCTTCCCTGCTCTAATACCTGTGAGCTCTGTGACACTCAGACACCCCCAATCCTTCTGTGACCCTGTGGGACCTGAGACCATGCTATCCCCACGTGGACTTCACCCCAGCTTAGCCTCTGGAGCAATGTCCCTCAGTGGAGCAGACTTTTAAAAGTCCTGATTTTGTGCTCCATTGGTCCGCCACTTGCCAGGAGCTGGCCCCTCCCCCTGTGGTCTACACTTCTCCGCAGGTCCTACCTTTTAGAAAGTGGTCGATTTTTTGTTTCTAGAATTGCTGCTCTTCTTCTCTTTGATCTCCTGTTGGATTTATAGGTGCTCAGAATGGTTTGATGAGCTATCTAGCTAATCTCCTGCTACCTGACGTCATTTCAGCCTGCTACTTCTCCGCCATCTTGACTCCTCCCCACACATGGATCCATCTTAAGGGTAAGTGTAGCCACTCATGGCTCTGGTGATGGTAATTTTAGGATCCTGCCAGTCATCATGAGCAGACTGCGTAAGTTTAATTCATAGAAAGAGGGTCCATGCCTGATATTTCCATGAGGTGCTCATCTTGTTAAGGATTTACCCTTCTCTAAAAGTTTCACTTGCTGTCTGATCCTTATATGTTAATGTGGCTGCAGTTTTAGAAAAGCTTTTAACTTTTCCAGACTTCACCTGGTTGTGCACTCCATATATGTTGGATGGGCTGGGTGGTGGGATGTACAAGATCAGAACTCCTACCTTTTCCCTTCTTTCAGGGGTGTGTGTCCTATTCCTAGTATAGCGTGTTTCAACCAGTTTGGATTACAGCAGACAATCGGCCCAGTGGACAGTGAATAGCCCCTCTCATTTATGGGTGTGAAGTAACTCACTCATCCTGGTGGGATATCTCATTGCAAATTCCATTAAGAAAGACCTTTCCCAGGCATTATGTGGTTTGGTGTTCTTAGAGGCATTGCACATTGATCCACAGTGAGAGTGGGGGCAATGTTTGTCTCCTGTGTCTTCCATATTTTTATGGAATGGGGTATTTGGCAAGGGTCCCCAGTCTGTCATACATGGTGATTGTCTCTACTGGTCCATCATTCCAATGTATAGTACTTGAGTCTAACCAGTCAATGTGGTTTTACTTCCATTCTTCCTTTCTATCAGTGCTGAGGTTTGTGTTCTATAGGAGACATGGAACCTCCATTCAGTGTCATAGTTTCCTGCCCAGTCTTTCACATAATATGAGACTTTTGATCACTGTCTATCCAAGAAGATATCCATACATGGTACTCAGCTATGAGCCTGGTATGTGTGATAGTAGGGAAAGTTTGGGGTTGAGCCAAAGTATTCACAGAAAACAAGGCATTTTTAGAAACTTTGCTCAAAGGAGTGGGGGCTATAGAAGAAATTTGCCGATCTCTCACCAAATAGGAACTCTGGAGAATGGCTCCAGACTTCTTCGGCAGTGGTCTTGGGTGATATTTATAATACATTGGACAAATTACCACATTACCAAGTCATTATACTTTTTTGTTGTTTATTTTTCCAGTTTTATGGAAATATAATTGACATACTTCTCCATATAAGTTTAAGGGCAAAGAATAATTGTATGACTTACCATATATACTACAAAATTATTATCACTATAATTTAAGTAGCATTTTTCTCACAAATACAAAAAAAGAAATAAAAATGGAAAAATCATTTTTCCTTGTGTTGAGAACTTGGGATTTACTCTCTAATTTCCCCGTGTATGTGTATCTATCATATAATATTACTAACTATAGTCATCATGCTGTACTTTATATTCCTAGTACTTACTTTGTTACTGGAAGTACCATTTGACAACATATCTCCTATAACTCTTCCTCTCACCCACTGTCTCTTGTAATCACAAACTAGATCCCTTTTCTTATGAGTGTGTCTTGTTTTATTTTTAGATCTCACAAATGTGAGACCCTACAGTATTTGTCTTTCTCTAACATATTTCACTTAGATTAATGCCCTCAAGGTATATCCATGTTACTGCAAATGGCAGGATCAGCTTTTATGACTGAAAAATATTCTTCTGTGTGTGTGTAATATATGTCACAATTTCCTTCTTTATTTATATACATCGATGGACACTTAGGTTGTTTCCATGTTCCATGTCTTGGCTATTATAAATAATGCTGCTGTAAATACTGGGTTGTGTTTGGGTTTGTGTTTTTATTTCCTTTGAATATATTCCCAGAAAGGAAATTCCCAGACAATATGGTAGTTTTATTTTTAATTTTTTGAGGATCCTCCATACTGTTTTCCAGAGTGGCTGTACCAGTTTACAATCCCAGCAATAGTGTACAAGGATTTCCTGTTTTCCACATCTTCACCAGCATTTGTTATCTGTTTGTCTTTTTGATGATATTCTTTTTTTTTTAAGATTTTATTTATTTTTTGAGAGAGCAAAAACCGGGGAGAAGAAGAGGGTCTGCATGAGATGATCTCACTATGGTTTTGGTTTGTATTTCCATAATGACTAGTGATGTTGAGCATCTTGTCATGTACCAGTTAGCTTTTGTCATATCGTCTTTGGCAAAATGTCTATTAATGACATTTTCCCACTTTTAAGTTACCTTGTTTTTTTGTTTATTGAATTATATATTTTAGATATTAACTTATCAGATAAATGATTTTTCAAATTTTTTCTTTTAGATTGTCCAGTTTGGGGCCTGTTATTGTTCATTGCATTCTCTTAGGAAATTTTTTATTTCTGTAGTGTCAGTTGTAATGTCTTCTTTTTCATTTTATAATTTTGTTAAATTTTTTCCCTTGGTTAGTCTAGCTAAAGGTTTATTAATCTTTTCTATTGTTTTCCTGTTCTCTGTTTCATTTGTTTATTTTCTAATCTTTATTAGTTTCTTTTTTCTGATAACTTTGGTACCAGTTTGTTGTTCTTTTACTAGCTCCTTTAGAGTTACATTGTTTACTTAAGATCTTTCTCCTTAATGTAAGCATTTATTACAATAAACCTCTCTCTTTGGGGCACTGTGTAAGTTTTGGTATATTGTGTTGCCATTCTTGAATATTTCAAGCTATTTTTAAATTTCCTCTTTAATTCCTCCTTTGATCCATTGGTTGTCCCAGAGAATATTGTTTAATTTCCATGTATTCATAAATTTTTCAGTTTTTTTTATTGATTTCTAATTTCATACCATTGTGGTCCAAGAAGATCTGTGGCATGATTTTAGTCTTCTTGAATTTTCTAAGACTTGTTTTGGATTATAATATACGGTCTGTTCTTTAAAATGTTTTATATGTGCTTGAAAAATGTGTATTCAGTTATTGTGGAGTAGACTGTTCTGTGTCTGTTAGGTTCATTTTGTTATAGTACTATTCAAAGCACTGTTTATAGTACTATTCAAAGCACTTTGATTTTCTGTATGGATGATCTATCCATTGTTAAGACTGGGGTATTGAAGTCTCCAAATACTGGACTGCTTATTTATTTCTCCTTTTAGCTCTATTAGTTTTTGCTTTGTATTTAGATTCTCTGATTTAGGGTGCATAAGTCTTAATACTTGCTCTATCTTCTTCATTTGGTGACCCTTTTATTATTATATAATGAACTCTTAGTTTCTTTTTAGTTTAAGGACTATTTTGTCTGATATAAGTATAGCTACCCCTTCTTTATATTGGTTACCATTTGCATGAAATATCTCTTTCCATGCCTTCACTTAGTCTATTTGTGTCTTTAAAGCTAAGGTAAGTCTCTTTTAGGCAGCATATTGTTGGATTTTATTTTTTTTCTATTCAGCCATTCTGTCTTTTGATTACAGAATGAATCTGTTCACCTTTTTAAAAAAGACTGTGGTCTCTCTCTCTCTCTGACAAATATAATCATGGGGAGTGACAGGCAGAGGGAGAAGCAGGTTCCCTGCCAAGCAAGGAGCCTGAAGAAGGACTCGATCTCAGGACCCTGGGTTCATGACCTCAGACAAAGGCAATTGCTTAGCTGAGCCATCCAGGTGTCCCTGACTCTGTTTACTTTTAAAGTAACTATTGTTAAGTAAGGACTTATTGCCATTTTGTTCATTGTTTTCTGGTTGTTTTGTAATTCACTGTATCTCAAAACAATTCAGCATTCTTGACTATATACCATTCCACACAGGCACCACTGTTACTGCTCTTTCTATACATGCAATGCTGTATCTATTGAAGGGTCAGTTACTAGGGCTCATGCCTAATCTAAGGCATCAGTATCTTGATTGCCAGGGGCTGTACTTGTGCCTTATGAGCTAGGAAGTGGAAACAGTACTGTCTAGGGTTCTTGCAGGCCAACCCAAATGTCTTTCCACATATCCTGACCCCATAAGTGCTTATTCATGATTACCTACTTCTTTCCATTATCTATATAGTTAATTCCTTTAGTATAGCCCCTGTCAGTGTGAAGAGTTAATGGCCAGGACTCCTGAGTTATCACCAGCCAATGTGCTCAGAATTCAGATCCTTAGTTATGCAGTTTATTCTTTTCTCCATTCAGATGGTATCAGTGTTGGACAGAATAGCAAGCGTATTTCCTGTGGATAGGTTGTCCTGACCATATCCATTTGCATGCCAGCCATCAGTGGGAATTCCCTTTACTGCTTTTATATAGGCCACAGGGACCACAAGAGAAATAGGAATTCAAATTCAAATATTCAGAGGATCTACATGTTTTAGAGCCTAGTAGCAACCACCCTCCCCCCACCTCCATTTCTGAGATAGTGGACTGGCAGACAGAATGCTCCTCTGCTGCAAATAGGTATGACACTTGGTCATGTGGGAGTTCAAGCCAGGGCAGAGGTGGGTCAATGGAACATATTTTCAATCCAGACTTTCATAGGAAGAAAGGTTCTTACTATAATAGTATGTTCCTTAAAGATATCTGATCATACTCAATTCTATGCATATTCTCAAATAAGGCATTCCAGTCAAAGCTTTGGAAATATAACCAAGTTAGAATTAGGGTTCAGAATAAAAATTATAAAGATACTAGCTGGGCTTGAAAAAAGCATAGAAGATACTGGAAATATAACCAGTGTCTCCAATCATGTCCTGTTACAAGAAGAACAAATTCTTTTTTAAAAAATTTTTAACATATAATGTGCTATTTGTTTCAGGGGATACAGGTCAGTGATTCATCAGTCTTACACTTTACACAGCACTCTTACTGAGCTTATACAAATAACTATATTGCCATGAATATAAAAATATTAAGAATAGTCAAATTCAGGATGGATGAGATAGGGAGAAAAAGATATGTTTCATCTTTGTTCACATATGTATATGTTATGAGATTCCTGTTAGCTTTATATAAGAGAAAAAGATTTTCTTAAATCATGAAATATAAAACATAAAAAAGCCAACAATGTTTTAAAGACAAAGCCAATAATTATAATCCTCTTCATGACTTCATTTAGTTCTATGTAATCAATTCGTGTTGATTTTGATCTTTTGTATCAGTTTAATGGTTGTATCACTTTTTCCATCAGAGTTCTATAGTTCTTATTCAATTCAATGACATGATCTTAGTTATATGAAACCTGTTCTTGTCAGTGATTTTCATGAATCTACTTGAAGATGAGAACACTTAGGTAGGAAGACTTTTGTAAAAGCATCAGAGAAAAACACTGTCTTTAAATGAGAACAGGCTTAAAAATAGCAGTGATTAAAGATATGAGGTGTCATGATAATGCAATTACAAGGAAATATGGTTATTTATGTGACATACATTTGAAAGTAATACCTAAAATTACGACCGGTAGCAATTTATGAGGAAATGTCAGATTTTTAAAAATTTGATATAATCTCTGAAACACTTATAAGAACATACATATATAAATATATAACCTAAAGAAAGTTTAACCTGACTTTTTGAAGAACATACATACATAAATATATAAACTAAAGAAAGTTTAACCTGACTTTTTGTCAAATGCTTTCCATGTAATTTAACATACCAAATATGCCTAATTAGTTTAATGTTTCTGTTTTTATAAGGAGGGAGAACAAGTATTTTGAGGTATTTCAGGAGCCTTATGAATATTCTAAAGTTACCTTGAGATCAAAAGATTTCATTTAGAATTTGAATTTAGGGAATATTGTCAAAGATTTAAAAAGATTTTGAAATACATTATTAAATAGGATCTTAAGTCACTGTGAAACAATGCTTAGTTATCTATTTAACCAAAGTAATAAAGACTTCAAAGGCAAATACACAACTATATGGTCAGTTAATCTTTGACAAAGCAGGAAAGAATACCAAATGAGAAAAGATATTCTTTTCAACAAAGAGCATTGGGAAAGAACAGCAACATACAAAAGAATGAAACTAGCCCACTTTTTTACACTATACATACACAAACATTCAAATAAATGAAAGACCTAAATGTAAGACCTGAACCATAAAAATCCTAGAGCAGAACATAGGCAGTAACCTCTTTGACTTCAGGCTTCTTTCTAGATAGGTCTCCTGAGGCAAGGGAAACAAAAGCCAAAATAAACTATTGGGAGTTAATCAAAATAAAAAGCTTCTGCACAGCAAAGAAAACAAAACTAAAAGGCAATTTATAGAATGGGAGAAGATATTTGCAAATGACATATCTGATAAAAGGCTAGTATCCAAAATCTACAAAGAACTTATCAAACTCAGCACCCAAAAACCAAATAATCCAGTTAAGAAATGGGCAGAAGTCATGAATAGACATTTTTCCAAAGAAGATATCCAGGTGACTGACAGACATATGAAAAGATGCTCAACATCACTCATCTTCAGGGAAATACAAATCAAAACCATGATGAGACACCGCCTCACACCTGTCAGAAAGGCTGAAATTAACAACACAGGAAACTACAGGTGTTGGTGAGGATACAGAGGAAAGGGCCCCCTCATGCATTGTTGGTTGGAATGCAAACTGGTGCACGCACTCTGGGAAACAGTATGGAAGTTCCTCAAAAAGTTAAAAATGGAAGTAGCCTATGACCCAGCAATTGTATTACTAGGTATTTATCCAAAACATACAAAAATGCTGATTTGAAGGGGCACAGGAACCCTGATATTTATAGTATCATTATCAACATTAGCCAAACTATGGAAAGAGCCCAAATGCCCACTGACTGATGAATGGATAAAAAATATGTGGTATATATACACAATGGAATATTACTCAGACATCAAAAGAATGAAATATTACCACTTGGAATGACATGGGTGGAGTTAAAGTATATTATGCTAAGTGAAATAAACCAGTAGAGAAAGACAAATGCCATATGATTTCACTCATATGTGGAATTTAAAAAACAACAAATGAACATATGTGAAGGAACAAAAGAGAGGGAAGAAAACCGTAAGAGACCCTTTACTACAGAGAACAAACTGAGGGCTGCTGGAGGGAAGGTAGACTGAGAATGGGCTAAATGGGTATTTAGGAGGGTGCTTGTTATGATGAATACTGGGTGTCATATTTAAGTGATGAATCCCTAAATTCTCCTGAAACTAATATTATACAATATCTTAACTAGAATTTAAATAAAAATTTGAAACAAAAGTAAAAAGTAAATAAAAACTAATGCAATTAAAAAATGGTCAGGGAGCCTGAATATATATTTTCCAAAAACCTATGGGTGCCCAACAGACACAGACACATTAAAAATGCTCAACATCACTAGATAAATACAAATCAAAATCTCAATGAGATAACTTCAAACTAGTCAGAATGGCTGATATCAAAAAGACAAGAAATAACTGGTGTTGGTGAGCATCTAGAGAAAATAAAATGGTTGTGCACTGTTTGTGGAATTGTATATTGGTGTGGATACTATAAAAAACAATATAGTTTACTGAAAATATGAAAAATAGAAGTACTATATAACACAGTAATTCCACTTCTGGCTATTTTCTTGAAGAAAACAAAAACACTAATCCAAAGAAATATATGCACCCATTTATTGCAGCATTATTTACAGTAGCCAAGGTATTAGGGTAACCTATGTGCCTATTGATAGATGAATGAATAAAGAGGAGGTAACATATATACCCAATGGTATATTAATCAGCCTTAAAACAAAAGGAAACCTTACCATCCATGACAACATGGATAGACCTAGCAGGTATTACACTAAATGAAAAGTTGGACAGAAAAAGATAAATACCATAATATTTCACTTGTATGTGGAGTCTAAAAACAAAACAAATAACAAATAATAAGTAGAAAAAGAGAAATACATTAATAAATTTAGAGGAAAAAAAAAAAAAAACTAGTGATTGCCAGAACAGGGGGATAGATGAAATAGATGAAAGGGATGGGAGGATATGGAGAAAGGGGAACCCTCTTACACTGTTGGTGGGAATGCAAGTTGGTGCAGCCACTTTGGAGAAGAGTGTGGAGATTCCTCAAGAAATTAAAAATAGAGCTTCCCTATGACCCTGCAATTGCACTACTGGGTATTTACCCAAAAAATACAGATGTAGTGAAAAGAAGGGCCATCTCTACCCCAATGTTTATAGCAGCAATGGCCACAGTCGCCAAACTGTAGAAAGAACCAAGATGCCCTTCAACGGATGAATGGATAAGGAAGATGTGGTCCCTATACACTATGGAGTATTATGACTCCATCAGAAAGGATAAATACCCAACTTTTGTAACAACATGGACGGGACTGGAAGAGATTATGCTGAGTGAAATAAGTCAAGCAGAGAGAATCAATTATCATATGGTTTCACTTATTTGTGGAGCATAACAAATAACATGGAGGACATGTGGAGATGGAGAGGAGAAGGGAGTTGAGGGAAATTGGAAGGGGAGGTGAATCATGAGAGACTATGGACTCTGAAAAACACAATCTGAGGGGTTTGAAGTGGCGGGGGGGTGGGAGGTTGGGTACCAGGTGGTGGGTATTATAGAGATCACGGATTGCATGGAGCACTGGGTGTGGTGAAAAAACAATGAATACTGTTTTTTCTGAAAATAAATAAATTAATTTAAATAAATAAATAAATAAGTAAACAAAAAGAAAAAAAATTCCTAACAAAGCTAGTATAATGGGAATGTACCTCAACAAAATAAAGGCCATATATGACAAGTCCATAACTAGCATCACATACATTGGTGAAAAGCTGATAGTTTTCATCCCAAAGAACAAGACAAGGGTGCCCACTCTTGCCATTTCTATCCAACATAAAAGTCCTAGCCAGAGAAACTGGGGAAGAAAATGAAAAAAAAAAAAAAAAAGAAAAGGCATCCAAATCAGAAAAGAAGTAAAAGTGTCAGTATTTGCAAATGACCTATACAGAAAACCCTAATGACTGTCAGAAAATTTTCTGGAACTAATAAATGAATTCAGTGTTGTCACAGGATACAAAAGCAATACACAAAAATACTTGCATATTTATACATTAACAAACATTCAAAAAATTAAGAAAACATTCCCATTTATAATAGAAGAAAAATATGTAAGAATAAATTTACCCAAAAAAAGGAAAAATGTGTATATTGAAAATTACAAAACATTCATAAAATAAAGACAGATAAATATTCTGTGCTTATGGATTAAAAGAATTATTGTTCACAGACTTGTACCTCTGAAATAAATAATACATTAAAAAATAAAACACTAAAAAAAAGTCAATGCCAAGTGAAATAAACCAGAAGAGAAAGACAAATGCCACAAGATTTCACCCATATGTGGAATTTAAAAAACAACAGAAAAGCATTACACAGATACAATGCAATCCCTATCAAAATACCAATACTAATTGCCTTTTTCACACAATTGGAACAAACTATCCTAAAATTTGTATTGAACCACAGAAGACTCCAAAGAGCCAAAACAATCCTGAGAAAGAATAAAGTTGTTGACATCACACTTCCTGATTTAAAACTCTACGCCAACTATAGTAATGAAAATATTACAGTACTGTCTATAAAAATAGACAAAATAGATCAAAGGAACAGAATAGAGAGCCCCGAAATACATCTAGGCATAAATGGTCAATTTCTAGCAAAGGAGCCAAGAATATACAATGGAAATAATGACAGTCTCTTTAATAATGGTGTTTTGACAGTTGGATAGCTACATAAAATGGAACAAAATTTGACTTCTATTTTATGCCATACACAACAATTAGCTCAAGATGGATCAAAGACTTGAATATAAGACCTGAAACCATAAAACTCCTAGAAGAAAACTTCAGTGTTAAGCTTTCTAACCTAGATCTGGGAGATCATTTTTGAATCTGACAGCAAAAGTAAAAGTAACAAAAGTTAAAATAAAAAAGTGGGTCCACATAAAATTAAAAAGCTTCTGCACAGTATGAAGTTTCCTTAAAAAGTTAAAAATAGAACTAGCCTACAATCCAGCAATTGCACCACTAGGTATTTATTGAAAGAATACAAAAATCCTCCTTTGAAAGGGTACATGTACCCTGATGTTTATGGCAGTATTATTTATAATAGCCAAATCATGGAAGCAGCCCATGTCCATCAAATGAGGAATAGGTAAAAATGTAGTATATACTTGATGGAATATTATTCAGATACACACATACACACACACATACACATATACACTGAAATATTACTCAGCCATGAAAAAGTATGAAATGTTGCCATTTGCAGCAACATGGTAGAGCTGGAGAGTATTATCCTAAGTGAAATAAGTCAGAGAAAGACAAAAACTATATGATTTCACTCATATGTGGAATTCAAGAAATAAAAGGAATGTGCGGGGTAGTAAATCATAAAACAGACTCAACTATAGAGAATATATAGAGCTAACAGAGGGGTGCTGGGATTGGTTAAATGGATGATAGGCATTAAGGAGGGCACATGCCTGACAGAGAAAGATAAATACCATATGATTTCACTTACATGTGAAATCTAAAAAAACAAGCTACAATAACAAAAAGAGAAATAGACTCACAAGTCTAAAGAACAAACTAGTGGTTGCCAGATGGGGAAGATTTGATGGGATAGGCAAAATGGAAAGGAGGCAAAATAGATGAAAAGAATTAAGAGATAAAAACTCCCATTTCTAAAATAAATCACAGTGATAAAATACAACATAGCAAATATAGTGCATAATATTTTAATTATTTTGAATGTTGACAGACAATAAGTACACTTACCATAGTAAGCCCTATGTGATGTATAGAATTGTGAAATCACTATATTATACATCTGAAAGTAATATATGTTAGTTATAATCCAATAAACTAATTCTGTACTATATGTTGGGAAACTAAACATAATATAAATAAATAAGTAAGTAAGTAAGTAAGTAAGTAAGTAAATAAATAAATAAAAGCAAAAGAGTTAAGAAGCTTAAAAAAAGTTCCCTAGTTATTGACTTTTATTCTTTCGTATAAATTTTTTTTTAATTTTTTATTTTTTATAAACATATATTTTTATCTCCAGGGGTACAGGTCTGTGAATCACCAGGTTTACACACTTCACAGCACTCACCAAAGCACATACCCTCCCCAATGTCCATAATCCCACCCCCTTCTCCCAACCACCCTCCCCCCAGCAACCCTCAGTTTGTTTTGTGAGATTAAGAGTCACTTTGTCTCCCTCCCAGTTTCATCTTGTTTCATTGATTCTTCTTCTACCCACTTAAGCCCCCATGTTGCATCACCACTTCCTCATATCAGGGAGATCATATGATAGTTGTCTTTCTCCACTTGACTTATTTCGCTAAGCATGATACGCTCTAGTTCCATCCATGTTGTCGCAAAAGGCAAGATTTCATTTCTTTTGATGGCTGCACAGTATTCCATTGTGTATATATACCACATCTTCTTGATCCATTCATCTGTTGATGGACATCTAGGTTCTTTCCATAGTTTGGCTATTGTGGACATTGCTGCTATAAACATTCGGGTGCACGTGCCCCTTTGGATCACTACGTTTGTATCTTTAGGGTAAATACCCAGTAGTGCAATTGCTGGGTCATAGGGTAGTTCTATTTTCAACATTTTGAGGAACCTCCATGCTGTTTTCCAGAGTGGCTGCACCAGCTTGCATTCCCACCAACAGTGTAGGAGGGTTCCCCTTTCTCCGCATCCTCGCCAGCATCTGTCATTTCCTGACTTGTTGATTTTAGCCATTCTGACTGGTGTGAGGTGATACCTCATTGTGGTTTTGATTTGTATTTCCCTGATGCCGAGTGATATGGAGCACTTTTTCATGTGTCTGTTGGCCATCTGGATGTCTTCTTTGCAGAAATGTCTGTTCATGTCCTCTGCCCATTTCTTGATTGGATTATTTGTTCTTTGGGTGTTGAGTTTGCTAAGTTCTTTATAGATTTTGGACACTAGTCCTTTATCTGATATGTCGTTTGCAAAAATCTTCTCCCATTCTGTCAGTTGTCTTTTGATTTTATTAACTGTTTCCTTTGCTGTGCAAAAGCTTTTGATCTTGATGAAATCCCAATAGTTCATTTTTGCCCTTGCTTCCCTTGCCTTTGGCGATGTTCCTAGGAAGATGTTGCTGCGGCTGAGGTCGAAGAGGTTGCTGCCTGTGTTCTCCTCAAGGATTTTGATGGATTCCTTTCGCACATTGAGGTCCTTCATCCATTTTGAGTCTATTTTCGTGTGTGGTGTAAGGAAATGGTCCAATTTCATTTTTCTGCATGTGGCTGTCCAATTTTCCCAGCACCATTTATTGAAGAGGCTGTCTTTTTTCCATTGGACATTCTTTCCTGCTTTGTCAAAGATTAGTTGACTGTAGAGTTGAGGGTCTATTTCTAGGCTCTCTATTATGTTCCATTGATCTATGTGTCTGTTTTTGTGCCAGTACCATGCTGTCTTGATGATGACAGCTTTGTAATAGAGCTTGAAATCGGGAATTGTGATGCCACCAACTTTGGCTTTCTTTTTCAATATCCCTTTGGCTATTCGAGGTCTTTTCTGGTTCCATATAAATTTTAGAATTATTTGTTCCATTTCTTTAAAAAATATGGATGGTACTTTGATAGGAATTGCATTAAATGTGTAGATTGCTTTAGGTAGCATAGACATTTTCACAATATTTATTCTTCCAATCCAGGAGCATGGAACATTTTTCCATTTCTCTGTGTCTTCCTCAATTTCTTTCATGAGTACTTTATAGTTTTCTGAGTATAGGTTCTGTGCCTCTTTGGTTAGGATTATTCCTAGGTATCTTATGGTTTTGGGTGCAATTGTAAATGGGATTGACTCCTTAATTTCTCTTTCTTCTGTCTTGTTGTTGGTGTAGAGAAATGCAACTGATTTCTGTGCATTGATTTTATATCCTGACACTTTACTGAATTCCTGTATAAGTTCTAGAAGTTTTGGAGTGGAGTCTTTTGGGTTTTCCACATATAGTATCATATCATCTGCAAAGAGTGATAATTTGACTTCTTCTTTGCCGATTTGGATGCCTTTAATTTCCTTTTGTTGTCTGATTGCTGAGGCTAGGACCTCTAGTACTATGTTGAATAGCAGTGGTGATAATGGACATCCCTGCCGTGTTCCTGACCTTAGCGGAAAAGCTTTCAGTTTTTCTCCATTGAGAATGATATTTGAGGTGGGTTTTTCATAGATGGCTTTGATGATATTGAGGTATGTGCCCTCTATCCCTACACTTTGAAGAGTTTTGATCAGGAAGGGATGCTGTACTTTGTCAAATGCTTTTTCAGCATCTATTGAGAGTATCATATGGTTCTTGTTCTTTCTTTTATTGATGTGTTGTATCACATTGACTGATTTGCGGATGTTGAACCAACCTTGCAGCCCTGGAATAAATCCCACTAGGTCGTGGTGAATAATCCTTTTAATGTACTGTTGAATCCTATTGGCTAGTATTTTGGTGAGAATTTTCGCATCTGTGTTCATCA
The DNA here is from genome assembly GCF_009829155.1 of Mustela erminea. Classification (NCBI taxonomy): domain Eukaryota; kingdom Metazoa; phylum Chordata; class Mammalia; order Carnivora; family Mustelidae; genus Mustela; species Mustela erminea. The sequence continues at coordinate 77,238,252 of NC_045615.1, forward strand.
AGGATATTGGTCTATAGCTCTCTTTTTTTATGGGATCCTTGTCTGGTTTCGGGATCAAGGTGATGCTGGCCTCATAAAATGAGTTTGGAAGTTTTCCTTCCATTTCTATTTTTTGGAACAGTTTCAGGAGAATAGGAATTAGTTCTTCTTTAAATGTTTGGTAGAATTCCCCTGGGAAGCCATCTGGCCGTGGGCTTTTGTTTGTTTGGAGATTTTTAATGACTGTTTCAATCTCCTTACTGGTTATGGGTCTGTTCAGGCTTTCTATTTCCTCCTCGTTCAGTTGTGGTAGTTTATATGTTTCTAGGAATGCATTCATTTCTTCCAGATTGTCAAATTTGTTGGCATAGAGTTGCTCATAGTATGTTCTTATAATAGTTTGTATTTCTTTAGTGTTAGTTGTGATCTCTCCTCTTTCTTTCATGATTTTATTTATTTGGGTCCTTTCTCTTTTCTTTTTGATAAGTCGGCCCAGGGGTTTATCAATTTTATTAATTCTTTCAAAGAACCAGCTCCTACTTTCGTTGATTTGTTCTATTGTTTTTTTGGTTTCTATTTCATTGATTTCTGCTCTGATCTTTATGATTTCTCTTCTCCTGCTGGGCTTAGGGTTTCTTTGTTGTTCTTTCTCCAGCTCCTTTAGGTGTAGGATTAGGTTGTGTACCTGAGACCTTTCTTGTTTCTTGAGAAAGGCTTGTACTGCTATATATTTTCCTCTCAGGACTGCCTTTGTTGTGTCCAACAGATTTTGAACCATTGTATTTTCATTATCATTTGTTTCCATGATTTTTTTCAATTCTTCTTTAATTTCCCGGTTGACCCATTCATTTTTTAGAAGGATGCTGTTTAGTCTCCATGTATTTGGGTTCCTTCCAAACTTCCTTTTGTGGTTGAGTTCTAGCTTTAGAGCATTGTGGTCTGAAAATATGCAGGGAATGATCCCAATCTTTTGATACCAGTTGAGTCCTGATTTAGGACCGAGGATGTGATCTATTCTGGAGAATGTTCCATGTGCACTAGAGAAGAATGTGTATTCTGTTGCTTTGGGATGAAATGTTCTGACTATATCTGTGATGTCCATCTGGTCCAGTGTGTCGTTTAAGGCCTTTATTTCCTTGCTGATCTTTTGCTTGGATGATCTGTCCATTTCAGTGAGGGGAGTGTTAAAGTCCCCTACTATTATTGTATTATTGTTGATGTGTTTCTTTGATTTTGTTATTAATTGGTTTATATAGTTGGCTGCTCCCAGGTTGGGGGCATAGATATTTAAAATGGTTAGATCTTCTTGTTGGACAGACCCTTTGAGTATGATATAGTGTCCTTCCTCATCTCTTATTATAGTCTTTGGCTTAAAATCTAATTGATCTGATATAAGGATTGCCACTCCTGCTTTCTTCTGATGTCCATTAGCATGGTAGATTCTTTTCCACCCCCTCACTTTAAATCTGGAGGTGTATTCAGGCTTAAAATGAGTTTCTTGGAGGCAACATATAGATGGGTTTTGTTTTTTTATCCATTTGGATACCCTGTGTCTTTTGATTGGGGCATTTAGCCCATTAACATTCAGGGTAACTAGTGAGAGATATAAATTTAGTGCCATTGTATTGCCTGTAAGGTGACTGTTACTATATATTGTCTCTGTTCCTTTCTGATCTACCACTTGTAGGCTCTCTCTTTGCTAAGAGGACCCCTTCCAATATTTCCTGTAGAGCTGGTTTGGTGTTTGCAAATTCTTTCAGTTTTTGTTTGTCCTGGAAGCTTTTAATCTCTCCTTCTATTTTCAATGATAGCCTAGCTGGATATAGTATTCTTGGCTGCATGTTTTTCTTGTTTAGTGCTCTGAATATATCATGCCAGCTCTTTCTGGCCTGCCAGGTCTCTGTGGATAAGTCTGCTGCCAATCTAATATTTTTACCATTGTATGTTACAGACTTCTTTTTCCAGGCTGCTTTCAGGATTTTCTCTTTGTCACTAAGACTTGTGAATTTTACTATTAGGTGACGGGGTGTGGGCCTATTCTTATTGATTTTGAGGGGCGTTCTCTGAACCTCCTGAATTTTGATGCTCGTTCCCTTTGCCATATTGGGGAAATTCTCCCCAATAATTCTCTCCAGTATACCTTCTGCTCCCCTCTCTCTTTCTTCTTCTTCTGGAATCCCAATTATTCTAATGTTGTTTCGTCTTATGGTGTCACTTATCTCTCAAATTCTCCCCTCGTGGTCCAGTAGCTGTTTGTCCCTCTTTTGCTCAGCTTCTTTATTCTCTGTCATTTGGTCTTCTATATCACTAATTCTTTCTTCTGCCTCATTTATCCTAGCAGTGAGAGCCTCCATTTTTGATTGCACCTCATTAATAGCTTTTTTGATTTCAACTTGGTTAGATTTTAGTTCTTTTATTTCTCCAGAAAGGGCTTTTATATCTCCCAAGAGGGTTTCTCTAATATCTTCCATGCCTTTTTCAAGGCCGGCTAGAACCTTGAGAATTGTCATTCTGAACTCTAGATCTGACATATTACCAATGTCTGTATTGATCAGGTCCCTAGCCTTCGGTACTGCCTCTTGTTCTTTTTTTTTGTGGTAAATTTTTCCGTCTTGTCATTTTGCCCAGATAAGGGTATATGAAGGAACAAGTAAAATACTAAAAGGGTGGCAACAACCCCAGGAAAATATGCTTTAACCAAATCAGAAGAGATCCCAAATCGTGAGGGGGGAGAAAGGGGATAAAAAGAGGTTCAAAAAGGAAGAAAGAAAAAAAAAAAGAGAGAAAAAAAAAAGAAAAGAAAAGAATTAAAAAAAAAAAAGAAAACGAATAAAGAAAAATATAAAAAAGAAAAAATATATATATTAGATAAATTAGTTAAAAAACGTTAAAAAAGAAAAGGGTAAAATTTAAAAAAAAAAAATTTACCCAAAGGTGAGAAAAAAGAAAAAGAAAAAAATTAAATTAACTGCAAGACTAAAAAAAAAAGTCACAGGGAGAAAGCCATGAGTTCCGTGCTTTGCTTTCTCCTCCTCTGGAATTCTGCTGCTCTCCTTGGTATTGAAACCGCACTCCTTGGTAGGTGAACTTGGTCTTGGCTGGATTTTTTGTTGATCTTCTGGGGGTGGGGCCTGGTGTAGTGATTCTCAAGTGTCTTTGCCCCAGGCGGAATTGCACTGCCCTTACCAGGGGCCGGGCTGAGTAATCCGCTCAGGTTTGCTTTCAAGAGCTTTTGTTCCCTGACCACTTTCCGTAGAGTTCTGGAGGACGGGAATACAAATGGCAGCCTCCTGTTCTCCGGCTCAGAGGAGCCGAGAGTCCGGGGCCCCACTCGTCCGTGCGCCCTCAGAGAACAGCGCCCAGTTACTCCCGTCGGCCTGACCTCCGGCCGCGCTCCGAGCTCACTGAGTCTGCGGCAGGTTCAAGGTAACACCAAGCTGTGAGCTTACTGTCGGCTCTGTCTCTGTAGCCGGCTTCCCCGTTCCAATACGCGCAAGCTCTGTGACACTCAGAGACCCCCGATCCTTCTGTGACCCTGCAGGCCTTGAGGCCACGCTGACCCCGCATGTGCTTCGCCCCGGTTTAGCCTCTGGAGCGATGTCCCTCAGTGGAACAGACTTTTAAAAGTCCTGATTTTGTGCTCCGTTGCTCCGCCGCTTGCCGGGAGCCAGCCCCTCCCACCAGGGTCTATCTTCCCGTCGCTTTGGATTCACGTCTCCGCCAGTCCTACCTTTCAGAAAGTGGTTGTTTTTCTGTTTCCAGAATTGCTGTTCTTCTTCTCTTCGATCTGCTGATGGATTTGTAGGTGTTTGCAATCTTTAGATAAGCTATCTAGCTGATCTCCGGCTAGCTGAAGTAGTCTCAGCCTGCTACTTCTCCGCCATCTTGACTCCTCCCCTCCTCTTTCGTATAAATTTTAAAGTAATGTTTATGTGTTTCAAGTAATGCCTCTTTGAGAAGAGAACTTATAACTTTAAAATACTCAGTCTTTCAGAGTCCATAGACAATCTGAGGGGTTGAAGTGGCGGGGGGCGTGGTAGGTTGGGGTACCAGGTGGTGGGTATTATAGAGGGCACGGATTGCATGAAGCACTGGGTGTGGTGAAAAAATAATGAATACTGTTATGCTGAAAAGAAATAAATTTAATTAAAAAAATATGGTATAAATTCTAAAAAAAAAAAAGAGAATAAAACAAAGCTTCTATGGAGAAACATTGCATTGCCCAAAATCTCTACAATTTTTTAATCAAAATATTTATTTAAAAATTGATTTATTAAAAACTATCAGACATACGAACAAAAGCACCAAAAGAAAATAGAACAGAGGATAGAAACAGGTAGAAATAGATCAAGTTACTCATTCGATGAGACTTTTCTTAGGCACTGATGTTATGGGCTGTGTTAGGTACCAAGGCAATTATAAAGATGAATTGTTTCCCATGATGGCTGCACCAATCTACATTCTCACCAACAGTGTACTGTACTGAATGTTGGAAATTTGCTAAGAGAGTAGATTTCAGATGCTGCCATCACACAAATCCACAAGGTAACTGTGTGAAAAGAAGCTATGTCAGTTTCATTATAGTGACCATTTTATTATGTGTGTGCGTGTGTTTTATTTTAAAAATTAAAGCATGTGATTTTTAAAAATGAATTTGAAAAAAAATAGTCTTCTGATTCACAAACGTTATATATTTCTCCACTTACGTAAGTCATCTTAACAATTCTTTATAAAATCATAATTTCCCCAACATAGGTCTTATACTTTATCAGACTCATTCCTAGCTACTTGATTTTTTAGGATTGTAAATTATCTCTATTTAATTTCTTTTTGTTTCATTTTGTAAAATAAACTAATTTGGCAAAAAATAAAAATGTATAAATAAGACAAACATGTAAAAAAATTGTAGGAAAATCCAGCCAGCCAAAAGATAAATTTAAAAAAGAGATCAGAAATTAAGAAGTTATGATAAAAGACTGATGGTGAGCATTTGACCAACTGAAATACAGGACTAAGAGTACACTAGAGTGACAATTATGGAGCTAGGACAGAATGTTCCATGTTATAAATTTTGATAGGGTAAGCATAATAATGTAATATGAATCAGATGGATGAGCTAGGAATTAGAAGGAAGTATAAGTGCACTAATTTCTTCAACTTTTATAACAGGACCAATTACAGTTGAGTATATTTTAAAAATGCCCAAGCCTCTAAGATTTCTACTAATCATTTTCCCTTAAAAAATATTTATCATAGTTTCTGACCGTGATTGTGCTTACTATATAAAGTTCATCAATTCCTTATGTCCTATTTAGTACAAGTAAAATAAAATTTAACAACTTTTAGTGAAAATAACAAAAATTATAATTTCTTTCTTACATACTATGTATATTTATATAAGTTCTTTGCAGATGTCTAAAATGATAATCACTGAATATTACAAATAAGCATTTTACGTTAGTTCGGGAATTGTTATTTTACTTTCATCTCTATACTTTTCTGTATTGCCTGTTTGTAATCTTTTTTCTGTATTCATTTGTAAAATCATTTTTCTAAAATAACAGTCATGATTCTAAAAAGGAATTAGAGAAAGAGTAGTAGCAGTTAAGAGAAGGAATGGAATTTTCAGAAGTATAAAATTCTGTCAAGAAGTAAATGAATTAAGAGAATAATCTAGAGGTATTCCCCAGATTTAGTAATAAGAAAGTCAAGATGTTGTGGGTGAGAAAAAATTTCAATGGAAGGGAGGTCAGAGGGCCAACTTGTAGTGAAAAGAGAAATAAATGGAAGATTAAAAAGATGCAGTGGGAGAGGTGTGTTAAAGTCTTTACATGTTAGATATTAGAGTCTTAAATTATAGTGAAATTAACCACCAGATAAAAGTTTATCTGCATTTTTAACATGCTTAATAATACTGCAGTAAATGTTTCAACCTACTCACACATGTATTCCCTGTATACCAGCTAATGTGTGTGTGTGTGTGTGTGTGTGTGTGTGTGTATATATATATATATATACACACACACATATGTATATACATTTATATATAAAAATTATAATAAATATATCTAATATATATTCAATGTATCCCTATCATTCATACATTCAATCATACCAAGTTTATATCTCCTAACGCCATAATTTCCCAGACATTGCATTATGTCCCTTTGTAGTGACAATAAGTCCCTTTGTATAAACTGCACTAATTGGAAGTTTTATCATAAACTGAATCTTTGCAATTTTCTCAGTATTTGCTGGAAGTTATTTCTAATCCACATGGCTCCATATATGCCTATGGTTTTGCCCTTATTTACCAATCTAACAACTCTAAGAAAGATTATTAGAAGTTTATTTGTCATTACATTTTCTTAATAAACATATTTTCTTACTAAAATATTTTTTTCATTTCTAACAGACCCAAATAGCTGTAAATAATCAATCCCAGAATTTAACATGATGTTCTTTAAACTGACTGATCTATAGCATTCTTATTCTTTGCTCTTTTAAAAAATTAAAAGAAATATGATGTTTCCTAAAAGTTTTGCATCTATCTGTGAATTTAAAGGATTTTACCCAAAGACTATGAGATTACATTTAGCAGAATCATCAACCCAAGTATTCAAGTGTCTACTGAGACTGAGGAAAACTAAGATAACATTTAGAAAATGTTCAGATTAATTCCACACCTTTGATAAATTTTCATGCAAATTAGGAGGTATTACATATACATCAAGTCATACAAAATCCATCTTAATTTCTCTGGTCATGATGTCCTTCTTAGATAGGTTTCCTGCCTTTATGAATTTGAGCTGTCTAGTTTTTTAATAAAAGAAAAAACAACATCTCATTCAAGCCATAACCATCTATTTCACTGAGTATTGGGAAAATTTCTTCATATTTCAAATATGTTTGAAATTATGTTGAGTTTCTATATTATTAACAGGTAATGTGAATTAGGCATGGAGACACAAAACCTCTATTTACATATGTTTAAAAGTTACAAAATGAGTTGATGTTGGGCAATTACTGACAGTGTTGCATATATAAAATTACTGACTTCTCTTGGTCATTGTATCAGTGCTTGGTGTAACAACTAGAAATTCCTCTAGGTATTTTAAGCAGAAAGAAATTTATTAATGGGGATTAGGTGTTTACCAAAAGTTTTAGAAGAATAAGCTCTGGGTTGTGCCCCCATACTTCCAAGAATGGCTTCCCAAACACCTCAGAAATAACCTATGAAGCTATTACCTCTGTCATTAACTGGAAGGTGAACACTACAGAGGCTGCCAGTGAAAGAACTGAGTGCAAAAATATTTCACTAAGCCATGATAAAGCAGAAGTGGAAGCCATGGCTTCTCCGATGACAACTGTTTCTTAACAGCCCAAAACCTGCTGTGTAAGATTCTAATACTAAAGCAGGAAAATCCCACATCTACTGTGCTTGCCTGCACAGAAGAGCTAAATAAAAAGAAAGAAGGTTTCCATTTCCCAAATCACACTAAGTGCATTTAATCAGTGAAATCCAACAAATCCAATTTGCATCACAAACCCTGACTAATTTTAGAGTCCATAAAGTGTGTATGCTGGCTTTCCAGCCCCTTCAATAAATGAATCCATACTAAAAGCTTGTAATAATAGATGCTAAGTTATTGTCTGACATTTTTAAAACAGCCAGCTTAATTTCTGCAGAGTCTGTACTTTAGTTGTTCATTTAGGGAAAGCTGAGGAGACAAATGAGGCTGCACAGCATCTTGAGAACAAGCAATAAACATAGCTTAGCAACCTTAGCCTGTTCAGAAAGCAACCTCAGAAACTAACACTTTTGGGAGGTCAGAAGCGGAGACTAGGACAAATGTTTTAAGCCTGCCAAATGTTATTATGCTTCTTTTTCATCTCCCAAAGCACTTAATTATGGTTATAAGTTAAATAAATTCCCAATGTGGTGTTCAGCAAATATATTTTCATTAAGTTAATTTTATTAGAAGCAGTATGCAAAATAGCATCTTAACTTTATGGTTCTCTACCTTGCTTTTATTCTTTCTTTGAACTCCATCTTCCCTGACTGTCCTCAGTTGCTTAGCTCTACTATTTATTAAGGTGTTTTTACAATGAGTCAGTTAGTTCTGTGATGTAGGAGACCATCTGAACTTTCACGCTAAGGGCACAATAGAAAAATAATTCGGGAAGGAATAAAATAAAGCCCCTAAGAAAGCCAGCCCAGTGATTTTTATCCCTTTCCGGGATCATGCATATCATTAATTTGCCTTTGCTTCTGATGTAGTTGAATAATGTTACTAAATCCATTCTATTAAAACCACAGAACATATTAAACCCATAGAATGAAAAGCTAATTCTTCCTCCTGTCAGCTACCCTGTCTTGTCATAGGCAAAATTTCCCATATTATGTGGCTTTTTTTTAAATAAATACTCGTTTTTTTTCTGTTTGTATTCTTTGAGACATATTTTCCCATGTTATTTTGGCAGATATTAATGTGCTTTTCAAATACACGGATGCTTCAAAACAGAGAGTCTACTTTTGAAAAGGTGGTTGTATTTTCTTTATAGATTAATATAATCTAGGGTCACTATTAGAGTTTACTTTGGGGAGTTGTGAAGGAGCTATGGCAGAGTAGGAAGATTCTGAGCTTGCCTACTCCATAGACACATACAGGCAACAACTACATATGGTTCAACTCACTCTGTAAAGAACTGAGACTGGCAGAACAGATCTTCCAGCTAAAGACATGAAGAAGAAGCCCCATAGAGAATAAGAGGGGAAGGGATATGAGAGGAAAACCAACCTCAGTCATATTGGTGACTCATACACAGGAGGGATATCACAGGTGTGGAGATCCTTCCCTGAGGAGCAAGGTGATCAAGCCCAAAATCAGGTACACACAGAGTCTGTTCTCATGAAGAACAGCATACTCTATCATTCAGTCCAAGAACCAGCATAGAAATAGCAGTTTGGGGGCGCCTGGGTGGCTCAGTGGGTTAAAGCCTCTGCCTTCGGCTCAGGTCATGATCCCAGGGTCCTGGGATCGAGCCCCACATCGGGCTCTCTGCTCTGTGAGGAGCCTGCTTCCTCCTCTCTCTCTCTCTGCCTGCCTCTCTGCCTACTTGTGATCTCTGTCAAATAAATAAAATCTTAAAAAAAAAAAAAAGAAATAGCAGTTTGAAAAGCACCTGGGGAGAGTCACTGACAAATTTTAGGATGTATGCTGGAGGGGTAGAAGCTTACCCTGGGAACACAAGTACTGGCGAGCACCATTTTTATTGCTTCCCTTCAACCTAGCTAGCCAGATGCTTCCAGAAAACAGTTATGACACTCTTCATCTATTTTGCTAACACTGCCATGTCCCAGCCTTGTGGTCCCCTGTGGACCCACCGTGTCCAAACTGCCTGCTTTAGCAGCTGTCCCTCCAAAGCAGCTCTAGCCCCATCATACCTGGTAGGCAGCCTCAGTCAAAATTAGTATCTCAGAGCAATTATCACCAGCCATAACATTTTGACAGACCTAGGCAGAGGGGGAAATCTAGCCCCACCTACCAGTGTGACCACAGTGAATGAAGGTGGACCTCTCAGTCAGCCACACCAGTGGGAAGCCCATCAGTGTCCATTCAGTAGTCATAGCTGGTCATGCTGACAGCTGGGCTGAGGGCCAGCTTCCCCTACCAGTACACTTGCAGCAGTCATGCCCCTGCAACAACAGGAGGGAGCATGTAGTGCACACAGGGGACACCCTTGAAGCACATGGTTCCAGTGGCCAGCCTATTTGTGTCACAGAATCCCAGAGGGCATTTTCCTTCTTTCTTTCTTTCTTTTCTTTTTTTTTTTTTAAGATTTTATTTATTTATTTGACAGACAGAGATCACAAGTAGGCAGAGAGGCAGGCAGAGAGAGGAGGAAGAAGGCTCCCTGCTGAGCAGAAAGCCCAATGTGAGGCTGTATCCCAGGACCCTGGGATCATGACCTGAGTCAAAGGCAGAGGCTTTAACCCACTGAACCACCCAGGTGCCCTAAGAGCATTTTCTATGTAAGGCTATTCCTTCAAGATTAGGAAACATAGCTGACCTACATAATGTATAGTAACACGGGGTGTAAGACAAAATGAAGAGACATAAGACTATGATCCAAACAAAAGAACAAGACAAAATGCCAGAAAAAGAGATTAATGACTCTACCCCCAAACTACTAGAACTCATACAGCAATTCAGTAATGTGGCAGGATACAAAATCAGTGTACAGAAATCAGTTGCTTTCCTATACACTAACAATGAAAATACAGAAAGGGAAATCAGAGGATCAGTTCTACTTACTATAGCACCAAGAACCATAAGATACCTGGGACTAAACCTAACCAAAGAGGTAAAGCATCTGTACTCGAGGAACTACAGAACACTTATGAAAGAAATTGAAGAAGACACAAAAAGATGGAAAAGCATTCCATGCTCATAGATCAGAAGAATAAACATTGTTAAAATGTCTATGCTGCCTAGAGCAATCTATACTTTCAATGCCATTCCAATCAAAATTCCACCGACATTTTTCAAAGAGCTAGAGCAAACAATCCTAAAATTTGTACAGAATCAGAAGAGACCCCGAATTGCTAAGGAAATGTTGAAAAAGAAAAACAGAACTGGGGGCATCACGTAATCTGATTTCAAGCTTTACTACAAAGCTGTGATCACAAAGACAGCATGGTACTGGCACAAAAACAGACACATAGACCGGTGGAACAGAGCAGAGGGTCCAGATATGGACCCTCAACTCTATGGTGAAATAATCTTCGACAAAGCAGGAATAAATACACATTGGAAAAAAGACAGTCTCTTCAGAAATGGTGCTGGGAAAATTGGACAGCTATGTGTAGAAGAATGAAACTCGACCATTCTCTTACACCATACACAAAGATAAACTCGAAATGAATAAAAGACCTCAATGTGAGACAGGAATCCATCAGAATTCTAGAGGAGAACATAGGCAATAACCTCTTCAACATCAGCCACAGCAACTTCTTTCAAGATATGGCAAAGGAAACAAAAGCAAAAGAAACAAAAGCAAAGGAAAGGAAAGGCAAAGGAAACAAAAACAAAAATGAACTTTTGGCACTTCTTCAAGATCAAAAGCTTCTGCACAGCAAAGGAAACAGTCAACAAAACAAAGAGGCAACCTACAGAATGGGAGAAGATATTTGCAAATTACAATACAGACAAAGGACTGATACCCAGGATCTATGAAGAACTCCTCAAACTCAACACACACAAAACAGATAATCGTGTCAAAAAATGGGTAGAAGACATGAACAGACACTTGTCCAATGAAGATATACACATAACAGACACATGAAAAAATGTTCATCATCACTGGCCATCAGGAAGATTCAAGTCAAAACCACATTGAGATACCAACTTACACCTGTTAGAATGGCCAAAATTAACAAGACACTAAACAACAAGTGTTGGAGAGGATGTGGAGAAGGGGAACCTTCTTAAACTTTTGGGAATGCAAGTTGGTACAGCTACTTTGGAAAACAGTGTGGAGGTTCCTCAAGAAATGAAAAACAGAGCTTCCCTATGACCCTGCAATTGCACGACTGGGTATTTACCCCAAAGATACAGATGTAGTGAAATGAAGGGCCATCTGTACCCCAAGTTCATAGCAGCAATGGCCACAGTCACCAAACTGGGAAAGAATCAAGATGCCCTTCAACGGATGAATGGATAAGGAAGATATGGTCCATATACACTATGGAGTATTATGCCTCCATCAGAAAGGATGAATACCCAACTTTCGTATCAACATGGACGGGACTGGAAGAGATTATGCTGAGTGAAATAAGTCAAGCAGAGAGAGTCAATTATCATATGGTTTCACTTATTTGTGGAGCATGAGGAATAACATGGAGGACATGGGAAGTTGGAGAGGAGAAGGGAGTTGTGGGAAATTGGAGGGGGAGATGAACCATGAGAGACTGTGAACTCCGAAAAACAATCTGAGGATTTTGGAGGGGAGGGAGGTGGGAGGTTGGGTGAGCCTGGTGGTGGGTATTATAGAGGGCAAGTATTGCATGGAGCACTGGGTGTGGTGCATAAACAATGAATTCTGGAATACCGAAGAGAAATTTAAAAAAATAATAAAGGTTACCAAGAAATTAAAAAAAAAAAAAAGGTTAATGAAACAAAGATAAGCAAACTATGTGATAAGGAATTCTAAGTAAAAGTCTTGAAGAGACTCACTTGGACTTGAGATAAGAGTGGGTATTAATTCAGTGAAAACTTCACAAAGGAAGAAAAAAACTAGTCAGAGCTGAAAAATACAACTTAAATTTTAAAAGTACACTAGAGGAAATTGACAGTGGATTGGAGCATGCAGAAGAATGGATCAGTGATCTGGAAGACAAAGTAGTTGGAAGCAATCAAACAACAGCAAAATATCAATAATTACTTTAACTGTAAGTGGACTACATGCTCGTATTCAAAATAGATAGGGTTACTGAATAGATAAAACAAACAGGATTCATCTACATGCTGCCTATAAGAGACTCACTTCAGGTCTAAAGACACAGACAGACAGAAAGTGAAGGGATAGAAAAAGATATTCCAAGCAAATGGAAGTGAAAATAAAGTAGGGTTTCAATACTCATATCAGACAAAATAAACATAAATGTAGAGATCATTACAAGAGACTAAAAAGGGCACTACATGATAAAGGGATCAATCCAACAAAAGGATATAACATTTGTAAATATACATCCAATATAGAAGCACCTAAATAGATAAATATTAACAGACATGAAGGGAGAAATTGAGTGTAATATGATAATAGTAGGGGATTTAACACTCCACTTACATCATGGATAGATCACTAGGCATAAAATCATAAAGAAACATTGTCTTTGAATGACACATTACACCAGATGGACTTAATTTCAATGTAATACAACATATTAACAAAGTTAAAAATAAAGATACTATGATTATCTTCTAGATGCGGAAAAAGCATTTCATAAAATTCAGCATCCACTCATAATAAAATATTTCAACAAAGTGGGTATAGAGAAGACATAACTCAACATAATGAAGGCCACATATGACATACTCAAGCTAACATAATACTCAATGGTGAAAAACTAAACTTTCCCTCTTAAGATCAGGAAGAAGGCAAGAATGCCTATTCTCATTACTTTTATCCAACATAGCACTAGAAGTCCTAGCCACAGCAGTTAAAAAAAAAAAAAAAGAAAGAAAATGCATCCAGATTGATAAGTAAAAATTAAACTTTACATATTTGCAGATGACATGATACTATATATAGAAAACCCTAAAGAGTCAACAAAAAAACTAGAAATGATTAATTCAGTAAAGTAGCATGATATAAAATTAATATACATAAATTCCTTTCACTTCTATAAACAAATAAAATGAAGTTGTTGAAGGAGAAATTGAGAAAACATCCCATTTACAATTGCACCAAAACTAATTTAATACCTAGGAATAAACTTAACCAAGGAGGTGAAAGACCTGTACTCTGCAACTATAAAACATTGATGAAAGAATTCAAAATGATACAAACAAATGGAAAGATATTCCACGCTCCTGTCCTGGAAGAACAAATACTGTTAAAATGTCTGTACTACCCAAAGCAATATATAGATTCAATACAATTCCTCTGAAAACATCAATATTTTTCACAACACTAGAAAAAAAAATACCAAAATGTATATGTAACCATAAAAACCCCAAATAGCCAAAGCAATCTTGAAAAAGAGGAACAAAACTGAAGGTATCATAATCACAGATTTCAAACTATACTATAAAAATATAGTAAAACAGTATGATTCTGGCAGGAAAATAGGCACATAGACCAATGGAACAGTAGAAAGAGCTCAGAAATAAATTCACTTATATGGTCAGTTAATCTATGACAAAGGAAGCAAAAGTACACCATGCAGAAAAGACAGTCTCTTTAATAAATGGTGTTGGGAAGACTGGATAGCTCCATGCAAAAGAATGAAACTGACCACTTTCTCACACCATGCACAAAAATGGATTAAACATCTAACTGTAAGACCTGAAACGATAAACTTCTAGAAGAAAACATAGGCAATAATGCTTTCAACATTAACCTTAGCAATATTTTTCAAGATAGGTCTCATCAGATAAGGGAAGTTAAAGTAACAATAAACAATTAGAACTCTATCAAACTAAAAAGCTTTTGTACAGAAAAAGAAACCATCAAACAAAATGAAAATAACACCTAGTGAATTGAAGAAAATATTTGCTAATGGTGTATCTGATAAGTGGTTAGTATCTAAAATACATAAAGAATTTATACAAAAAAAATTTATACAGTTCAACACACACACACACACACACACACACACAATTTAAAAATGGGCAAAAAACCTGAATATTTTTCTGAAGATAATTTTTTCCAGTGAGACACACAAATGTCTGACAGACACATAAGAAGATGGTCAATATCACCAATAATTAGAGAAATGGAAACAAAACTACAATGAGACATTACCTCACACTGGCCAGAATGGCTCGTGTCAAAAAAGACAAGAAATAGTAAGTGTTGGTGAGAATATGGACTGAAGCAAACCCTTGTGCACTATTAGTGGGGTTGAAAGTTGGTACAGCCACTCTGGATATTGGCATGAAAGTTCCTCAAAAAACTGAAAAAAGAAGGAACAAACAATCCAGTGATTTGACTTCTGGATATTTATCTTAAGAAAGCAAAAGCACTAATTTGAAAAGATACATAAACCCCTGTGCTTATTGCAGCATTATTTACAAAAGCCAAGATATGTAAACAACCCAAATGTCCATTGGTAAATGAATGTATAAAGAATTGTGGTATGAATACACAATGAAATATTATTTAGCCATAAAAAGGAATGAAAGGTTGCCACTCACAACAACCTGCATGAAACTAGAGGGTATTATGCTAAATGAAATAAATGAAACAGAATGATCAATATGACATATATGTAAAATCTAAAAAATAAAACAAATGAACAAAAAAAATCAACAAAAACCAGAACCAAATTCATTTACACAGAGAAAAAACATGTGGTTACCTGAGAAAAGAAGCATGGGGATATAAACACAATAGATGGACATTAAGAAGTACAGATTTTCAGTTATTAAGAAAGTCACAGTGATAAAAAGTACAGCATAGAGAATATAGCTAATATCTTTAAGAAAGTATATGATGACAGAGAGTAAGAATACTTATTGTTGTGAGCATTATATCATGTATAGAATTATCAAATTATGATGTATATTTGCAATTAATATCAGTCACTCTTCAATTAAAATTTTAAACTATCATATTTTTAAACAATTTTATAAAATGTATATAAACTATTATATAGAATTTTAAACTATTAAAATATCAACTATATTTCAATTAAAAATTTTTGGCAGATTCCTTTCTTTTTTAAAAAAAGATTTTATTTATTTATTTGGCAGAGATCATAAATTGGCAGAGAAACAGGCAGAGAGAGAGAGGGAAGCAGGTTCCCTGCTGAGCAGAGAACCTGATGCGGGCTCAATCCCAGGACCCTGAGATCATGACGTGAGCCAAAGGCAGAGGCTTAACCTACTGAGCCACCCAGGTGCCTGGCAGATTCCTTTCTTGATTTTCTCCACAGTGTAGGGACAGAGGGAACATACTTATATATGAAAAGCCCACAGTGAATATCATTCTAAATGGGGAAAATCTAAGAGCTTTTCCCCTAAGGTCATGAACACACCAGGGATGTCCACTCTCACCACTGTTGTTCAATAGTGGTGTTGTTCTAGAAATCCTAGCCTCAGCAACCAGAAAAAAAAAAGAAATAAAAGGCATCCAAATTGGCAAAGAGGAAGTCAAACTCTCACTCTTCACAGATGACATGATACTTTATGTAGAAAATCCAAAAGACTCCATCCCAAAATTGCTAGAACTCATACAGGAATTCAGCAAAGCAACAGGATATAAAATCAGTTCACAAAAATCAGTTGCATTTCTATACACTAACAATGAGGCAAAGGAAAGATAAATTAAGGAGTCAATCCCATTTACAATTGCTCCCCAAACCATAAGATACCTAGGAATAAACTGAACCAAATAGGCAAAGGATCTACTCTGAAAACTATAGAACACTCATGAAAGAAATTGAGGAAAACAAAAGAAATCATAAAGCATTACATGTTCATGGATTGAAAGGACAAATATTGTTAAAATGTCTGTGTTGCCCAGAGCAATCTACACATTCAATGCAATCCTCATCAAAATAACATTGACATTTTTCACAGAGCTGGAACAAATAATCCTAAAATTTGTATGGAACCAGAAAAGGCTCCAGATCTCTATCTGGGAATGTTGAAAAAGAAAACCAAAGCTGGTGTCATCACAATTCCAGACTCCAAGCTCTATTACAAAGTTGTAATCATCAAAGCAGTATGGTAGTGGAACAAAAACAGACAGCCAGATCAGTGGAACAGAATAGAGAACCCAGGGACGCCTGGGTGGCTCAGTTGGTTGGACGACTGCCTTCGGCTCAGGTCATGATCCCGGAGTCCTGGGATCGAGTCCCGCATCAGGCTCCCAGCTCCATGGGGAGTCTGCTTCTCCATCTGACCTTCTCCTTGCTCATGCTCTCTCTCACTGTCTCTCTCTCAAATAAATAAATAAAATCTTTAAAAAAAAAAAAAAAAAAAAGAATAGAGAACCCAGAAATCAACCCTCAACTCTATGGTCAACTAATCTTCAGCAAAGCAGAAAAGAATATCCAATGGATAATTTTTTTTTAATTAACTGATTTTTTATTACCATATATTATTTGTTTCAGGGGTATAGGTCTGTGATTCATCAGTCTTACACAATTCACAGTGCTCACTGTGAACATACCCTCCCCAGTGTCCATCTCCCACCCACACATCCTTCCCACCCCCCTCCACTCCAGCAGTCCTCAGCTTGTTTCCTATTATTAAGAGTCTCATGGCTTCTCTCCCTCTCTGGTTTCATCTTATTTCATTTTTCCTTCCCTTCCCCTTTGGTCCTCTGTTTGATTTCTCAAATTCCTCATATCAGTGAGATCATAGGATAATTGTCTTTCTCTGGCTTATATCACTTAGCATAATACCCTCCCGTTCCATCCACATCATTGCAAATGACAAGATTTCATTTTTGATGGCTGCATAATATTCCATTATACATCTATACACCACATCTTATTTATCCATTCATCTGTTGATGGACATCACTGCTATAAACATTGGGGTGCACATGTCCCTTCAGATCACTACATTTGTATCTTTGGGGTAAGTACCCTGTAGTACAATTGCTGGGTCTTAGAACAGCTCCATTTTCAACTTTTTGAGAAACTAACTATACTGTTTTCAAGAGTAGCTGCATGAGCTTGCATTCCCACCAATAGTGTAGGAAGTTTCCCCTTTCTCCACATCCTCACCAACACCTGTTGTTTCCTGACTTGTTAATTTTAGCCATTCTGACTGGTGTGAAGTAGTATCTCCCCATGGTTTTGATTTGTATTTCCCTATGCTAAGTGATGTTGAGCACTTTTTCATGTGTCTTTTGGGCATTTGGATAACTTCTTTGCAGAAATGTCTGTTCATTTCTTCTGTGCATTTTTTTTGAAGATTAAATAGAGGAGTTTTGATACTGAAGTTATACTGATTTTTCCTTTTATCTATTTCTCCCATTTTACTGAAGTTGAATTACTTTATAAATAATTACGTAGCATTAACTTTTTAAAGAGAGTCAGTAGAATTTATACGTGGCTGAATTCTACTTCCATGGAGTTTGAATCCATAGGCTGCTGAAGGAAAGCAATGTTATCCAAGTCAAGTCTGCCAGACCACATTTGCTACAGTATTCTGTGTCTTTTGATATCCATGCTTTTAAAACTACAGCCATATTAAGATCAAATTAACTTACGTAAAATTTAGCCTTTTAAGATATACAATTCAGTGGCTTTTGGTATATTCAGTGGTGGTTACAACCATTACCACTATCTGATTTCAAAATATTTTCACTTTCCTTATCTCCCTTCCCCATTCTTGGCAACTACTAATGTATTTTCTGTCTCTATGGATTTGCCTTCTGAACATTTCATATAAGTGGAATCATACGATATGTGGTCTTTGTTTTTTGACTCCTCTCATTTAGTGCAATGTTTTCAAGGTTCATCATGTTGTAGTATGTATCAGTAGTTCATTCCTTTTTATTTCTTAATTATAGTTAATGCTCTAGATACATCACATTTTGTTTATTCAATCATCATTGGGGTTGTTTCCTTTTGGGGTTTATCTTAGTCTGTTTGGGCTGCTATAACAAAAATACCAAAGATTGGGTGACATAAAGAGATTAATTTCTCACAGTTCAGGAGGCTGAGAAATATAAGATCAAGGCACTGGAAGGCTAGGCGTCTGGTGAAAGCCCACATCTAGGCTCACAAAAGGGGAAAGGGAGCTCCTTAGAATCTCTTTTATAAAAGCAATAATCCCATTCAAAATATTATCACCTCCCAAAGAGCTCCACTTCCAAATACTATGACAGTGTGGTTTAGCTTTCAACATAGGAATTTTGAGATGACACAAGCAATGTCTCTAGCAAGGATATTGCAAAGAATGCCACCATGAACATTTGTGTAGTCATTTTGTTTCAATGTATGTTTTCAGTTCTCTTGGATATAGGCTTAAGAGTGGAACTACTAGGTTTATGTATAGTAACTCTGCCTTTAACATTTTGAGGAACTGATAAACTGTTTTCCAATGTGGCTGTATTAATTTCTAATCCTACCAGCAAACAACAATGGATCCAATTTTTCCACATCCAGCATTTCATTGTCTTTTCATATTTTAGCTATCTTCATGGGTATAATTTCTGTTTTCATAATTTAATGAACTCAGGTCCTCTTAAACTTTGGTGATATTGGGGAGGATACAGAGGAATGGAGTATAAATTAAATTTCCTGGAGTTGAATTCAAATACTGTTGGAACAAAAGGTTCTATGCACCAACCTTGTCGGAGGAGAGGCTTGCAAAAAAGATTAAAACACCATTTATCAATGTTTCATTGTCTGATATGAGAGTCAGAGTACAGAAAAAGAAAAAAAAAAAGCCAGCAAAAAGCTAAACTATCCACAATGAAGATAGTTTGTTCCTAATGCTACTTCAGAAAGAAAGAGCCTATAATGAATTGTGCAATTGTGGGGAATAAGAGAAGCTCCTTTTTGATCTAAAGAATACTTTATCTTCTTCCTTCAAGACACAGCTCATATATTTTTTCAGTGCCCAAACAAATCTAGTCATTTGAAATTAATTGTTGACATGTTTCTGTCCTCAACTTAACTCTTTTTGCTACTTGAGGGTAAAAGCTTTTTTTATTTATCCTTCTATTATGTAGAGCAGTCTCCACAATATAAGAGTGCAAGAAATAATATTGCCTGAAAGAATGAATAATAAAGACTTAAGATCAGGTTTTCTCTGAACAGGGCAGATACCATAATACCTTGTACTAACTTCAGCAGAGAAACCACTTCACTTGAGAGCTGAAGGGGATGATGGAAGATAAAGCATACTCACTCTTTACCTATAATTGTTTTTCTTCCTTTCCTTTTTAACTTTCTCTTTCAATAAATATTCTTGGGCATCTGCTCAGTTCCAGGAATTATGGACAGACTGGAGGTACAAAGGTGAACAAGGCACAGATTTAATCCCCGAGATCATGAAGTTTTTCATTCTAGTAAGAGCTAAACAAAATATGTAAATAGTTCCCATGTAGTAAGTACTGTGAAAGTTTAATATTTGGAGATGCCATGGAAGCAGAGATTAGTAGTACATGACCTAAGTGGGAAACTCATGCTAGGGGAAATGGCTTAAAGATGAGATTTTAAAATGAGTAGGAACTAATCAAGCCAAGACCAAAGGAGGAAAAAATATCCAGAGAGAGGACACAGCATTCTCATAGGACAGATACGGTCAAAGAACTGGAAAAGACTTCATAGGGCTGGCTCATATAATTTGAGGAAGGGAGGACAGGGAGAGGTAAACAGGGTCTCAATTATGCAGGGTTGGGAACTTCTCTTTATCTCAAGTGCAATGAGAAGACATTGAAAGTCTTCCCCAGCTTTTCTGTCATTGGTAACCATGTAGATTTTTTCCCCATCTTCTTACACTACTCCTCCAGGGCCCCTCTAGGTTTCACCAGTTATTTTGCATAGACCCAAGAGTGATCCATGCTCACAAATAAGTTTAGTAATGTGTTTGGAATCCCCTAAGGTTTCTATCTATGACAGCCCCCACCTTTAGGTGCACTGCCTTTCCTAGGGCATTTCTCAGCCTCTGCTTGGTGTTGCTTCCAAGTTCACTTTGATTTTTCAAAATACTGAATGAAGTTATGCTCACTGAAGAAGAAGAGAGAATAATACTCTCGTGTCACACTTTGTTCTCTCAGCATCCAATAGTAAGTTTGTATCCCAGTGTCTTTTAACCTTCCTAAAGCTCCTGCCCCTTGCTATTCTGCCCTAAATTCAAACCACATTTGAAAAGCTGGCTCTGGAGAACAGTTTCTGAAACAAACATTGTGCTTTCTCATGCTCTCCCTCTTTAGGTTCCTTCTGGTGTCCCATTGTTCTCCTTCTGTCCTAAATCCCTTGTTCATATAAATCCATTTTGACTGGCTGACTCAGAATCCAATCAATAAATGTAAGTTAGGGGCAAGGGCTGGGTATTTTTGTTTGTTTTTTGTTTTGTTTTGTTTTTCTATTCTTAACCCTCTGCTCTTTAAAGAGCAGTTAGAGTGTTTAAAAACAAAACAACAAAAACACACAAGTCACATCATGTCATTTCCTGCTTAGAGTCTCCAGTAGTTGTCTGCTGCACTTAGAATAATGTTTCCATACTCACTGCAATAGTCTATAAACTTGTACAAGTTCTAGTATCTGCTGCCTACCTCTTCAAATCAGTCTTGTGTCCAGCCACAATGATCAGGCACGCTTGCTCCTCAGGGCCTTTGCATTGAAAAGTCCCTCTGCTTACATCTCTCTCTTTCCAAATCAACATCTGACAGATTTTTCCTTAACCTTAAATTCTTGGCTCAAAAATGAATACCTTCTCAAGTAACACTTTTCCTGTGCCCTTCATAGCACCCCTCTGTACACTTAATGCCTTTTGCCTCTGTTTTATTTCCTACAAAGTACTCACCACTTTCTGATATTAACTTATTGCATTTTCCCTCTCTTTTATTATTTTTTTATTTTTTTATTAACATACAATGTATTATTACATTATTATTTCCCCCCCCCTTTATTGTCTTTGTTCCACTGTAGAAAAAGCCCATGACAGTAGAACCCCTGTCCATTTGGTTCCAAGAACCCAAAAGAGTGCCTGGCACATGCTACTTAGTGAAAAAATACTTGAATGAATGAATGAATGAATGAGTCAATAAATTATACAATAGAATCTTGTGTATAGGGCATAATTATGCCTTCTATAAAGACTGGTATGCTTGGATTCAATTTTAGAAACAGAGAAATAACAAAATTATCAGCATTAAATCATGCATCAGACACCTTTTATGCATCAACTCTCTCTGGGATGGGGGCCACTTTTTTCCACCCAACCACCTTCAAGCAACTTCACTATAGCACAGCCAAATAGCACCTCACATCATGTCTGTGCCATGATTCCCACATTCTCCACCCTGGCACTTTCCTTTCAAAATATGATTAATTGGAAGTTAATAGTCATTCTACAATCTATTTTAAAGAGAAAGAAAATTAGGGTAAAAAACTTAAGTATTGACTATATTTATCTAGGCTTTAAGGGGGAAAGTCAGAATTTCAATCTGAGTCTGATTCTAAAGCCCCCCCCCAAAAAACACTCTTTTCTAGTAGGCTGTGCTCATTCAGATTTAACCACTAACCAAAAGTGCTTGTGTTCCCATAACACCTATATTTTGGAGTCTAATCCCATTTCCAGTAAAACAGATTTCTCTCTCTTGAAGAAATGCTGATTTCAAGTATAAGAAGAGAAAATATAAGATGAGCCAGGAATTTGGCGAAAACTACCAAGACTAGTAGTGAATGTTTCCATTGCAGTAAGATGGAGAGTTGAAGCATAAATAAGGATAAAAAATTCAAGGTGTTGAAACATATCAGATATTTTTAATTAATATAAAAATTGTAAATATATGCTAGAAAATCACTAGAGGGTATTGTGCTAAGTGAAAATAAGTCAGAGAAATACAAATATCATATAATTTCACTCACCTATGGAATTTAAGAAACAAAATAGATGAACATAGAGAAAAGGAGGGGAAAAATAAAACAAGACAAAATCAGAGAGAGAAACAAGCCATAAGAGACTCTTAACTATAGGAAACAAACACTATTGCTGGAAGTGAGGTAGCCGGGCAGATGGGGTATCTGGGTGATGGGCATTAAGGAAAGCATTTGATGGAATGAGCACTGGGTGTTATAGCAACAGATGAATCATTAAACTCTATCTCTGAAAATAATAATAATTGTTGATAAATTGATTTTTAATTTTAAAAAAGAAATCAGGTAAGAGTAAACCATTCTTGTCTTTTACATACAGCCCATATACAAGCATACCTCATTTTATTGTACTTCACTTTATTGTGCTTTGTAGATACTATATTTTTGTTGTTATTTTACAAATTAAAGTTTTGTGACAATTTTGCATTAAGATAGTCTACTGGCACAATTTTTCCAAAAACATTTACTTACTTCACATCTGTGTTACAGTTTGGTTATTCTCACAATACCTTAAACTTTTTCATTGTTTTTGTTTTTGTTGTTGTTGTTGTTTTTAAGTAGGCTCCAGGCCCAGCATGGAATTCAATGTGGGACCTGAACTCATGACCCTGAGATCAAGACCTGAGCTGAGGGGCTCCTGGGTGACTCAGTTGGTTAAGCAACTGCCTTCAGCTCAGGTCATGATCCTGGAGTCCCAGGATCGAGTCCCACATCAGGCCCTCAGCTCATCAGGGAGCCAGCCTCTCCCTCTGCCCCTCGTCCCTTTCATGCTCTCTCCCTCTCTCTCTCTCTCTCTCTCTCTCAAATAAATAAAATCTTAGGGGAAAAAAAAAAAAACCTGAGCTGAAATCAAAAGTTAGATGTTTAATTAACCAACTGAGCTACCCAGATGTCCCCTAGATTTTTTTCATTATTATTACATTTGTTATGGTGATCTGTGATCAGTAATCTTTGATTTTACTGTTGTCATTGTTTTTTGGTGCTACAAACTGTGGCCATGTAAGATAGTAAACTTAATGGATAAATGTTGTATATGTTCTGAATGCTCCACCAGCCAACCTTCTCTGTTTCATTCTCAGTCCTTAAACTTGTCTATTCCCTGAGATCCAGCAATATTGAAATTAGACTAATTAATAACCCTATAATAGCCTCTAATTGTTTAAGTAAAAGAGTGACACATCTCTTTAAATCAAAAGCTAGAAATTATTAAGCTTAGTGAGGAAGGCAGGTGTCCAAAGCTGAAATAAACCAAAAGCTAGTACACTCCTGTGCCAGTTAGCCAAACTGTTGATGCAAAGGAAATTTCTTAAAGGAAATGAGAAGTACTACTCCAGTAAACACACCAATGATAAGAAAGTGAAACAGCCTTACAGCTGATACAGAGAATATTTTAATGGTGTGGACAGAAAATCAAACTAGTGATACAATGTCCCCTTAGGTAAGGTCTGCTTCAGAGCAAGGCTCTAACTCTCTTCAACTCTATGAAGGCTGAGGGGAGAGAGGAAGCTAAATAAGAAAAGTTTGAAGCTAGCAGACGTTGGTTCATGATGTTTAAGGAAAGAAGACATTTCTATAACATAAAAGGACAAAGTGAAACAGCAAGTGGTGATATAGAAGTGGTAGAATGTTAAACAATTAATGAAGGTGGCTACAATAAACAACAGATTTTCAAAGTACATGAAAATTCGATTGGAAAAATATGCCACCTAGAACCTTCACAGCTAGAGAGAAGTCAATGTCTGGTTTCAGATCTTCAAAGGACAGGCTGACTCTTGTCAGGGACTAATGCAATTAATTAATCCTGGTTGCTCATTTAACTTTCCAAAAATCCATGGGTCCATGAGAATTCTGGCAAATCTCTGCCAGTGCTTTCCCAAAGAAACAACAAAACCTAGATGACTGAATCTATATAAAACATAGTTTACTGAATATTTTTAAGCCCACCCATTTTGAAACCTACTTCTCAGAATTTAAAAAAAAAAAAAAGTATTTTCAAAATATGACTGCTACTGACAATGCTTCTTGTCACTCAAGAGCTATCCTGGAGATACACAATGAGATTAATGTTGTTTTATGCTTGCTAACACAAAACCCACTCTGCAGCTCATAAATTAAGTAGTAATTTGACCTTAAATCATTATTTAAGAAAAAATAGTTCATAAGGTTGTAGCTACCATAGACAGTGATTTCCTCTGATAGATCTGGGCAAAGCAAATGAAAAACCTTCTGGAGAGGAGTCACCATTCTATATGCCATTTAGAACATTTGTGATTCATGAGAAGAGGTCAAAATATCAACATTAACAGGAATTTAGAAGTTGATTCCAACTCTCATGGATGATTGTGAGGGATTTAAGATTTCACTAGGGAGAGTAACTGCAGATGTAGTAGAAATAGCAAAAGAACAAAAATTAGAAATGGTATGAAGATGTGACTGAGTTTCTGCAATCTCATGAGAAAGCTTTTATAGAGGAATTGCTTCTTTTTTTTAATTTTTTATTTTTTATAAACATATAATATATTTTTATCCCCAGGGGTACAGGTCTGTGAATGGCCAGGTTTACACACTTCACAGCACTCACCATAGCACATACCCTCCCCAATGTTCATAACCCCACCCCCCTCTCCCAACCCTCCTCCCCCAGCAACCCTTAGTTTGTTTTTGAGATTAAGAGTCACTCATGGTTTGTCTCCCTCCCAATCCCATCTTGTTTCATTTATTCTTCTCCTACCCCTTTAACCCCCCCCCCATGTTGCATCTCCACTTCCTCATATCAGGGAGATCATATGATAGTTGTCTTTCTCTGATTGACTTATTTCAATAAGCATGATACCCTCTAGTTCTATCCATGTCATCACAAATGGCAAGATTTCATTTCTTTTGATGGCTGCACAGTATTCCATTGTGTATATATACCACATTTTCTTTATCCATTCATCTGTGGATGGACATCTAGGTTCTTTCCATAGTTTGGCTATTGTAGACATTGCTGCTATAAATATTCGGGTGCACGTGCCCCTTCAGATCACTACATTGTATCTTAAGGGTAAATACCCAGTAGTGCAATTGCTGGGTCATAGGGTAGTTCTATTTTCAACATTTTGAGGAACCTCCATGCTGTTTTCCAGAGAGGTTGCACCAGCTTGCATTAATCCAATCAAGAAATGGGCAGAAGACATGAGGAGGAATTGCTTCTTATAGATGAACAAAAGAAATGGTTTCTTGAGATGGAATCTACTCCTGGAGAAGATATTGTCAAAATTGTTGAAATGACAACAAAGGATGTAGAATATTACAAAAACTTGGTTGATAAAGAAGCAGCAGGGTTTGGGAGAATTGATTCCAAATTTGAAAGAAGTTCTGTGGGTAAAATGTCATCAAACAACATTTCATGGTACAGAGAAATCATTTGTGGAAAACTCAGTCAATGCAGCTTTTGACCCTGTATGACCCTGAGGTAATCCTCAGTCACCCTAGCCTTTTGTAACCACCATCTTGATCAGTCAACAACCATCAACATCAAGGCAAGACTCTCCAACAGCAAAAAATTATGATTTGCTGAAAGCTCAGGTGATGGTCAGCCTTTTTTAGCAATAAAGTATTTTTAATTAAGATATGTACATTCTTTTTTGACATAATACTATTGCACACCAAATAAACAAAAGCAAAAAATTCATTTGACTCATTAAATTGTGATATTCTTTATTGTGGTGGTCCAAAACTAAACCCACAACATCTCAAGTTATGCCACTATTAGAATAACTAAAGACTTAATAAAAGCTTCTCTTCCAAGTGATAAAGATTAAATAATTAAATTTGAGTGTCACCATTTTGTACCTCTAATGAATATGATAATTAATTGTTACATTTGCCAAAAGAGTAATGAGACATTACATACTTTCAGGAGGAAGTGCAGACCACCACCTAAAACATAACCTTGCAAAAAGAACAAGAAATGGAATCTGAATCGGATCAGCTTAGAGAAATTCAAGGGACAAAGAAATATAGTCAATTACATGAGGTGGAAACAATCAATAAGCATCAGACTTGAGAAATTCTCAAAACAAAAAAAAACTTTGTTTCTTCATCAACAAAAACATTACAAGTGAGGAAAATGAGATGTAGGAAAAAGATAATTTAAAAGGCCTTAAGATATATATCAACAAATTATTGTATATAGACCTAATTTGGATCTCAATTCAAACACACATAAAAATACGCACACACACACACACACACACACACACACACACACACCTGGAGAAATGTAAGCACTGACTGGTTATTTGAGAATATTAGGCAATTAATATTTAAGTTTTTTCAAACTAAAATATTTGTAGATGAAATTATATTTTGTCTTAATTGAAGTCTTTCATCCATTTTGAGTTTGTTTTGTGTATGGTGTAAGAGA
Organism: Mustela erminea; assembly: GCF_009829155.1. NCBI lineage: Eukaryota > Metazoa > Chordata > Mammalia > Carnivora > Mustelidae > Mustela > Mustela erminea. The sequence continues at coordinate 77,264,942 of NC_045615.1, forward strand.
ATGGTTCAGTTTCATTCTTCTGCATGTGGCTGTCCAATTTCCCAAGCACCATTTATTGAAGAGACTGTCTTTTTTCCATATTCTTTCCTGCTTTGTCAAAGATTAGTTGACCATAGAGTGAGGGTCCATTTCTGGGCTCCCTATTCTGTTCCACTGATCTATGTGTCTGTTTTTGTGCCAATACCATATTTTCTTGATAATCACAGCTTTGTAATATAGCTTGAAGTCAGGCATTGCAATGCCCTAGCTTTGGTTTTCTTTTTCAACATTCTTCTTGCTATTTAGGGACTTTTCTTGTTCTATACAAATTTTAGGATTGTTTGTTTCAGCTCTGTGAAAAATGTTGATTGTATTTTGATAGGGATTACATTGAATGTGTAGATTGTTCTGGGTAGCATAGACTTTTTAACAATGTTTATTTTCCCAATCCATGAGCATAGAATGTTTTTCCATTTTTTTGGTGTTTTGCTCAATTTCTTTCATAAGTGTTCTGTGGCAAAGAAGTCAAACCCTCACTTCTTGCAGATGACATGATACTTTATGTGGAAAATCCAAAGGACTCCACCTCAAAATTGTTAGAACTCCTTACGGCAATTCAGCAGTGTGGCAGATACAAAATCAATGCACAGAAATCAGTTGCCTTTCTATACACCAACAGTGTGACTGAAGAAAGAGAAATTATGGAATTGATTCCATCTACAATTGCACCAAAGATCATACCTAGAAATAAACCTAACCAAAGAGGTAAAGGATCTCTACCCTCCTGTCTTTTCAACATTTAGTGACTAATAACTAAAAAGTATCAGAGTTTTGCTAGGTCCTGGGGTAACAGGATGACAAAATAATCTCTGCCTGCAAACTAGAATAAAGAAAAGACACCACAGCCACTTTAAGAGATGTACAGTAACTGCAAAGCACTATAACAACTCAGAGATTAAAGCAATGAAGTTTGGCCAGAAGAGTGAAGACTGTTTCAAAGAAATGGAATCTATCAAAGTCCTGGAGGAGAACATAGGCAGTAACCTCTTCGACATCAGCCACAGAAACTTCTTTCAAGACATGTCTCCAAAGGCAAAGGGAAAAAAAAACAAAAATTAACTTTTGGCACTTCATCAAGATCAAAAGCTTCTGCACAGCAAAGGAAATAGTCAACAAAACAAATAGGCAACCCAAAGAGTGGAAGAAGATATTTGCAAATAACACTACAGACAAAGGGCTGATATCCAAGATCTATAAAGAACTCTTCAAACTCAACACCCAAAAAAACAGATAATCATGTCAAAAAAATGGGCAGAAGACATGAACAGACACTTCTCCAAAGAAGGCATACAAATGGTTAAAAGGCACATGAAAAAATGTTCATCATCATTAACCATCAGGGAAACTCAAATCAAAACCACATTGAGATACCACCTTACACAACCTAGAATGGCCAAAATTAACAAGATAGGAAACAACAAGTGTTGGAGAGGATATGGAGAAAGGGGAACCCTCTTACACTGTTGGGAATGCAGTCTGACGCAACCACTTTGGAAAATAGGAAAATAGTGTGGAATTTAAAATAGAGCTACCCTATGACCCTGCAATTACACTACTGGGTATTTACTCCAAATATATAGATGTAGTGAAAAGAAAGGCCATATGTATCCCAGTGTTCATAGCAGCAATGGCCACAATCGCCAAACTATGGAAAGAGCCGTGATGCCCTTCAACAGACTCATTAATGGATAAAGAAGATGTGGTCTATATATACAATGGAATATTACATAGGCATCAGAAAGGATGAATACTCAACTTTTGCATCAACATGGATGGGACTGGAGGAGATTATGCTAAGTGAAATAAGTCAAGCAGAGAAAGTCAATTATATGTTTTCACTTACTTGTGGAGCATAAGGAATAACATGGAGGGCATTAGGAGAATAAAAAGAAAAGTGAATTGGGGGAAATTGGAGCAGGAGATGAAACATGTGGACTGTGGTTTCTTGAGAAACAAACTGAGGGTTTTGGAGGGGAGGGGGATGGAGGATGGGTGAGCCTGGTGGTGGGTATTAAGGAAGGCATGTATCGCATGGAGCACCTAGTGTGGTGCATAAACCATGAAACTTAGAACACTGAAAAAATAAAATAAAAAAATAAAGTGGAAAAAAATATTTAAACTGTCTCAAAGAATCAAATTCACTAGTACAACAAAGATGAAGAACTCTAACTCTAAATCTAACTAAATGTTTAAAATGTTTTTAAGTAAAGTGGGTAAAGTATATAATGTTCTAACATAAAAATGTTGCTTAAAAACATGTTCTCACAATATTGCATGTAGGTAGTGAAATGTAATCGATAAGACCATAAGACAAAAAGTAAAAGTTTGTTATGCTATGACCTATATAGTAGTCTCAGTTTCCAGAGGTGACTACTTTTTTTCTCTTAAGATTTTATTTATTTGAGAGAGAGAGAGAGAGAGAGAGAGAGAGAGCATAAGCAGCAGGTAGGGGAAGAGACAGAAGCAGACTCCCACGTAAGCAGGGAGACTTATGCAAGGCTCAATCCCAGGACCCTGGGATCATGACCTGACCCAAAGGCAGACACTTAACCTACTGAGCCTCCCAGGGACTCTACACTTCATTTTTGAAAGAGATTTTCACCAGGAATAGATTTCTATTTTTTTTTTTTAAAGATTTTATTTATTTGTCAGAGAGAGAGAGGGAGCGAGAGCAAGCACAGGCAGACAGAACGGCAGGCAGAGACAGAGGGAGAAGCAGGCTCCCTGCCAAGCAAGGAGCCCGATGTGGGACTCGATCCCAGGACCCTGGGATCATGACCTGAGCCGAAGGCAGCTGCTTAACCAACTGAGCCACCCAGGCGTCCCCAGGAATAGATTTCTAAATTGCAGTTATTTTCAGCATGTTAAAGATGACAAGTTACCATATTCTAGCTTCATTGTCTCTGTTTAAAATTTAGCTAACATCTTAACAGGTTTTTTTTTCTTTGAAGATATCTTTTCTTCTCCCTTTGACTTCAGAGATTTCCTCTTTGTTTTCTAAAGTTAGACTGCGGTGTACTTCCCTACAAGAATTTATCCTACTTGGGATTTGTAGAACTTCTTGCAACTGTGGTTTCGTATTTCATTTATGTGGAAAATTCTAGGCCAGGTTCTCTTAAACATTGTTCTGTCCCATTTTCTCTCTCCTCTCCTTAAGAAGATCTGTTTGTAAATGTTGACCATCACACTGTTTTCCATGTCTCTTGTGCTCTTTCCTAAATTGTCTATCCCTTTTTAAGTTTGTTATACAACAGTGTTTAAGTGATTCACTTTTCCCACCCACCCCAAAATGCCAAAATAAAGAGAATGTTACTGCTCTGAGATGCTAATATCTACACCAAGAGCCCTAGACCCCAGCATGCAAAGCTTTCAATTTCCTTAGAAATCAGTTTTCTTTCCACCCTACCAGCCACTCTTACACTCGAGGGAGAAGCAGGGGTGGATTTTGTCAATTTACCACCCATGTTTTTTTTCTCTACTCATTCCTCCTGCTCTATCTACTCACACTAACTTAGTAACATTTACTAGAATTCCATCAGGAAGAGCAGTTCTTATATCCACAGCAGCACTGACTGTAAAAATTCACAATAGATATCCCCCTCTACCCTTCAGTTTGTTAGGAATTTGCTCCCTTTTCTATTTTTCTTTCTTTCCTTTTTTTTTTGCGGGGGGGGGACTCTTTTAACTTAATTTTTATTAGGAAATATATCACACATAAAGATGATGGTAAAAATATTTATGCACAGTTAAAGAATATTAAAATAAAAACTCATAAGACTATGATCCAAATAAAGAAATAGGATATTACTAATACCTTAGAAGCTCCCTATATACCTCCCTATATACCTCCCTATATACCTCTTACATGTATACTCTTCTCACCCGCAGGAAATAACCACTGACGTGATTTTATCTTAATCATTTCCTTGCCTTTGCTTATGGTTTTTACTAACAATGTAAAAATCTCTAAACAATATATTGCTTGGCTGTCGTTTTTTTTTAAAGAGTGTATTTATTTATTTGACAGAGATCACAAGTAGGCAGAGAGGCAAGCAGAGAGAGAGGAGGGGAAGCAGGCTCCCTGCTGAGCAGAGAGCCCGATGCGGGGCTTGAACCCAGGACCCTGGAATCATGACCTGAGCCGAAAGCAGAAGCTTTAACCCACTGAGCCACCCAGGTGCCCCTATTGCTTGGTTTAAAAAAAAAAAAAAAAGTAACAAGGACAAACCCAGCTGTGTAAAAAAAGGACAATACAGCCACCATCAGATGAAAGCTCCTAGGAGATTGGTAAGTGGAACTGAGTCTGAGTTATAATCAAATTTTAACTTTACTGGATTTTTGCATATTTAAAAGTTGCAAAGACAGTGGATTTTAAAAGTTTTTATCACAAGGAAAAATTCCATAATTATGTATGATGATGAATGTTAACTAGATTATTTGGTAATCATTTTGCACTATATACAAATATTGAATCATTATGTTGTACACATGAAATTAATGTTGTATGTCAGTTATACCTTAATTAACATATTTTTCAGTTTTATTGAGTGTTTATCAGCCCTGAGGAATGCAATGGACAAGAGTGAGTCCTGGGAATCCTTAGGCTTTTGCAGTTGGGTTATCAGGCAGGTTTATAAGGAGAACTAGAGTTTAGATATCTGGCATAAAGATGGTGGGAAAAGAGTAGACTGCTTTATATTTCTTCTTCCAGGTGCACCATACCTATCACCAGCCTACAGGAGGTCAGGACAGGACAATTCTGTTGGGTGAAATTAATGTCCTCTTGTCAACTGATCCAGGTTGTAAGACATGAGAGGGATACTAGAAATGACATCTAAACGATGGGGGTGTTGGTGAAATAGATGAAGGGGATTAAGAGGTACACAGTTCCAGTTATAAAATAAATGAATTGCAGAGATAAAAAGTACAGCATAGGGAATATAGTCAATAATGTTGCAATAACATTGTATGAGGACAGATGATAACTAATGGTAAGCATTGAGTAATGTATAGAATTTTTGAATCTGTTGTACACCTGAAACTAATAGAACACTGTATGTCAACTATTCTTCGATTTAAAAAAAATATTAAAAAAAAGGAAATGATATCCACAAGGCTCAGGATATACCTAGTAGAGATTAAAAGTGGAGTCAGGATCATCTGACCTTGGTCTTCAGCTTTAAAAGATAATACAATTAAAAATTTTAAAAAGATAATACAATGACAATGGGGTACTAGTGATGACAACCCTCAATAAATACATCTCCAAGTCTCTCTCACAAATTTCTGACTCATATCCCTCCTGGAAAGGTGACTTCCACTTCTAGTGGATATCTGAAACTCAATGTCAAAGATAAATTTCTAACCTCACCTCCCCACCCCCAGAATCTCCAAATGCAGCTGAAAGCAATCCCATCCTACCAAACTTAGAACTCATCCTTAATTTCTCTCTCTCTGGCTCGTGCTGGCCTCACTGAGAAGACAAAATTTGAGTAACAACCTGAAAGAGGTGAGGATTTGGCCAAGAAGTAATTTGGGACAAAATTATATTGACTGTGAAGAAATAGCTAGAACAGTACCTTAAGGTGGAAGCATGTCTACAATCACGGTGGGTTCAAGGAACTGCAAAAAGGCCATGGTGTAAGCTGCAAGAATTTCGAGGATTTCGAAGAAGCAAAGGGGGATGGAGACTGTGAGCCACTATAACAATATGAACTTTTACCCTGTGTGAAATCCGAAGCCTTTGGAAGCCTCAGGGCAGAGAAGTCACGTGATCTGAGTTAAATTTTTTTTTTTTTTAAAGATTTTATTTATTTATTTGACAGAGAGAGATCACAAGTAGGCAGAGAGGCAGGCAGAGAGAGAGAGAGGAAAGCAGGCTCTCCGCTCAGCAGAGAGCCCAATGCGGGACTCGATCCCAGGACCCTGGGATCATGACCTGAGCCGAAGGCAGCGGCTTAACCCACTGAGCCACCCAGGTGCCCAATCTGAGTTAAATTTTAAAGGGACTACACATTATATAATATACTTGCTAACTGTTTATTGTTTGTTTTCCTCTCCCTGACAGTAGAACATAAAAGGCTGCTTGGAATCTCTAAACACGCAGGTAGTATTTGTAGATTTGGAGTATTACTGTAAAGTAATTTGGCGTAGGGGAGGCCTTAGGGGAAAAAACTCCAATGTTAATATTACTAAATATTATCCTGGGCTGGCCAAATTCCTAAGAGAATTTTTTATTTTTTAATCTCCTTCCCAGAGGGTAAAAATCTGGCTCCCATTGTTCTGGACATAGAGCAATATTTTTGTATTTAGCATTGATTATTAAAAAGGTCAATTAGTCATTCCTCTTTGTAAATGATACTCATTCCCTCCATGTAGAGGCCCTCTTTTTTTAATACTTTCCCAAGAATAGAACACCAGACTTCTGCTAGAGTCGGTGGTCAAGGGCAGACACCCAACAGTGTATAGTGGGTGAAGAATCTAGGGATTCCAGGAAGAGAGAAGAGAAAAACAATCAGTACAATTATTAACAAAATAATTTAAGAAGAGTCCTTCCAGAACTGAAACACATAAATTACCAGGGTTAAAGTCTCCACTGAAAGTCCAGAAAAATAGGTGAAAATATGTCCACCCTGAGACTCAACCAGTTCCCATTCAGGCATCTTGATTTCAGACCATAGACAATCTCTAGTTTCAGAGGTACCTGATATTGCTTTCCTAGGCCTTTTGAGGATTCTACAGTATACCTTGGACTGGTTTTCAGTTATCCCATTACTAATGTGTTTTGAGTTTATCGGGTCTGCTGAATCACTTATTATTCGTATACCTGCTTTTTAACATCCCAGATTTATTGTGATTTTCTCCTTTCTTGCAGAGTGTGGGGAAAAGGACTGGGTTAGTCATGAGCTTCACCTGCCAGCTTTAACCACAAAACTATTAAAACTTTTAAATTGCAAGTGTAACATTTAGGCATTTTGAATTAAAGGCATATATTTTAAAATTTGAGATATAAATTCTAAGAAAGTGCTATGAAAAAATACTGAAATACATAATTATACAATATTAGAGATAATTTAGCCACATACACCTTAAAATGTTTATATGAACCTCTGTTTCCAAATTATTTTTTCTAGCTGACATCCTTAGCACTCAATGCCAGAGCACGTTCTTTAGGGTAAATAAAATATGGCTAACCTTTACATTATCATCCTACTCCAATATCACTTAGAATACATTTCAGGCCTAAAGGTGGGTCATTCAGGAGTGACAAATACACTGATTCAGATTTAAAGTACGCTAGTAGAAGTCACTTAAGTGTCTGAACTCATTAAAGTCAACTAAAACAATAATACATCTTCCAACAATCTGTTCTCTTGCTTTTGTAAAAACTTTTCTTACTTTGGAGTTATACATTTGAATTTGAAATTTAATTGTGGAATTATAAAATTCTTATTTTTTTCTGAATCTACTAATGAATATGAAGATAAAACAAAAATTACATTGGTTCCTTAATTGTATATTTTATTTTTATTTTTTATTTTTTAAATGTATATTTTAAATTTTACATGTTGACCTGCATAAGATAGTCATATTGTAGTTGCTTTGTATATAACTCACTGCTAAAGCAGAAAAATTTATTTGAAAAATTTAAACATGGCTTTTGAATTATATAGCCTCTAAAATGAGGCATACAATAGTAAGTTGTAAAGAATATTCAATACTGCTAAAGACCAATAACACTTTTTATGATTAAAATTTATTAAATTGGATCTTTTGGCAAGGGGCATAAATCAATTTAAATTGAGTTTGCTTTCAATAATAATATTTGATTTCTTTGTATAAATTAGTAAATTACTTTATTTTAGTGATGTTGCTTTTTAAAAAGGAAAAGGCCAAAATGTTCCTCTAATAACAAATATAGTCTTCCATCACTGCCTGAAGGTATGTTCTTTCTGTAACTACTGTTAAATGATAGTACAATTGAGTACTGTCTTTACTGAAACCTGAAGTTTTTAGGATTATTTTGTTTTCTCACAAATAGCTGGAATTCACATAAGTACATAATGATAGGCAATTTCTCTCTCACATTAGTAGCAAAAGTATTTCTCACAGACTGAAGCAATAAAATATTTAACTTTTCTCAAAGTTTTTTTTTTTTTTTAAGATTTTATTTATTTATTTGACAGAGAGAGAGAGATCACAAGTAGGCAGAGAGATGGGGGAATCAGGCTCCCTGCCAAGCAGAGAGCTTGATGTGGGGCTCGATCCCAGGACCCTGAGACCATGAGCTGAGCCAAAGGCAGAGGCCTAACCCATTGAGCCACTTAGGTGCCCCAACTTTTCTCAAAGTTGAATACACAATAGAATGTAGTAGAGAGGGTAGGCTCTTTATATTGAGCACCTGTGAAGCACCTGCTGAATACAATGCTGAGAAAAGTACTCTGACCTCATAGAGTTTCTAGTATTAAGGATAGTGGCCTGTGTTCCGTAATGTTGTGTTGTATCTGGAGTCTTGTTGTTTGATTTAATTTGGAATGGCTTTTAACAGTGGATTTTGCCCTCTGATTTAGCTAAAGAGACTGCTACTCCATTTATATAATACACAGATGCCTCACATATTCATATTCTCTGCCTAACTCCTGACAACATTTGGTTTGGTGTTCTCTGATCAATGGAGTCATACTAACCTGAATTTTTTTTTTAAAGATTTTATTTATTTATTTGACAGATAGAGATCACAAGCAGGCAGACAGGCAGGCAGAGAAAGAGGAGGAAGCAGGCTCTCCGCCGAGCAGAGAGCCCGATTCGGGGCTCGATCCCAGAAACCTGAGATTATGACCTGAGCCAAAGGCAGAGGCTTAACCCACTGAGCCACACAGGTGCCCCACTAACCTGAATTTAAAACCCAACTCTGCTATGCTTACTTACTAGTCTGAACCTCAGGTGTCTCTTATGTAAAAGGAGAAGAATATCACCTATTTCATAGTTATCAAACATAAAAATATCTAAACTATTTATTTATAGATAGTATATTCATAGTTCAATAATGAGAAGAAGCAGTATATCTTCTTTTAAAATTAAGATGAAGCTTTTAAAATAATTTGTGAGTAATATCTAAACATAAGGTCTTATTTTTTATTGTAATATTCCCAACTATATGGTAAAAAGACTATGTTGCTTGAAACATTTGGTAATGATCGAAAGATTTGGGAGGAATATTAGGCACTTGACATAATATATTGATATATATAATATTTATACCTATTAACTGAATTTATTTTATACAGAATAACTCAGTAACTGTAACCCATGCTCCCTAAGACAATTTATTAGCCCATAAAACTTTTTCCAACTAATCATGACTAAAGCAGACCGAAAGTACTTACGTAGTGTCTGGTTTATGGTGAATTTTGTCTAAGAGGTTGGCAAAAATTATTTTATTTCACAGTGACATCATTCCTTTGAAATAGGAAAGGAAGAACTTCAAACTTAATCTCGTATGAAACAAATCATAAGTTTCAGAGAGCCTAAATCACTTTGAATATTCTTGAAAAATAATGAGCAGTATCTAATCTCCACTATCATTCCATGTATTAGACTGCTCTGTCTCCATCAAGGACATGGAAAATAACTTTGATTTTAAAATGCAGAGACACAATTATAACCTAACACTGATTAATAAATTAGTTTACCAGACACATATTTATTGAAGTTTTATTATGTACTAAGCATAGCTTAAGACAATTGAAACATAAAGGTCAACAGCTTAGGTCCCTGCTCTTGTAGAGCTTATAATTTTATAGTGAAGAAGAACAAAGTAACCAAATATATTCAAGTATGAGTAGGTTAATTTTGGATGGTGAAAATAACTATAAAGAAAATAATATATGGTGATATAATAAAGAATGGCTGGCAAAGGAATAATGTCAGCAAGATGGCAGAGTAAGAAGACCTGGACTGGACCTTCCTTCCTCCCCTAACACACTAAGTTAGCAACAATTTATGGGCACATTTCCTTTGTGAGAAATTCAGAAACTAACTGAAATTTTCCTGCACCACAGGCAAACAGAAAACAAAAATGAAGCCAGTAGGGAGATTCAGAAAATTCTCTGTTCAGAGTCACTGTCCCTGGTGCAGTACCATATGATCACGAAGAGATCTCCTAGGTTCTAACTTCTCTCAGCGGAGGGAAAAAGTTAGTTCATACACTCAGTACTCCAACTTTACTGAGGGGGCTGGCGCCCCACAGGGCTGGCGCCCCACAGGGCTGGCTTCAGTCTTTCACAAACCAGAGTCAAGGACAACAATGAATTAAGTAAAGATGCTCCAAACAAAGAAACAGATCTCCAGAAATTTAACCTAGTGCAATGGAATTATATGACTTACTCAGCAGAAAATTTAAAATTACTGTCATAAAGATGTTCACTTTAAAGCATTCTGTTTTGCTTTCAATCTTATGTACCTTAGTTCTGAGTTAGATCTGCAGATGTGTACAGATAGTTCATAATTATGTATTGCACATAACCATGCTATTCAGCATTGATCCTATATTGTATCATGTAAATGTGTGTAAACCTGGCAATTCACAGACCTGTACGCCTGGGGATAAAAATATATGTTTATAAAAAATAAAAAATTTAAAAAAAATAATAATAAAAGCCATATATGGAGGGGGGGGGGTTACACTAAGGTCAAGAGAGCAATACATGACCTAAATGGGAATTTCCACAGAGGGGTAAAAAACATTAAAAAGTACTAAACAAATCATGGAGTTGAAGAGCAAAATAATGAAACTGAAAAATTCACTAAAGGGGTTCAACATCAGAGTAGATAAAGCAGGAAAAAAAAAGAAATTGAAATCTCAAAGATAGGCAACTGGAAATATTCAATTAGGAAAACAAAACAAAAGAAAAAGAATGAAAAAAGTGAAGTATAAGAGACTTATAAGGTACCATCATGCATATCAATATGTACACTGGGGGATTTTCAGGAGGAGGAGGGAGAGAAAGGACCAGAAAGCTTATCCAAAGAAATAATAGTTGAAAAATTTCTAAATCTGGGGAAGAAAATGGATATCCAGATCCAAGAATCTCAAAGAACACCAAATAATACATCAAATAAATCCACACTAAGGTATTATAATCAAACTGTCAAATGTCAGACAAAGAGAAATTTTTGAAAGCAGCAAGAGAAAGGAGACTTGTTCCCTACAAGGGAACCCTTTCCCCATAAGACTATCATTGAATATTCAGCAGAAACCTTGCAGGCCAGAGGGAAATGGGATGATATTTTCAAGGTACTAAAAGAAAAAACTGCAAAATGAGAATGCAAAATTGTCCTTCAAAAATGAAGGAGAGATAAAGATTTTCCCATACAAACAAAAGCTGGGGAAGTTTGTCACCAGTAGAACTACTTTACAAGAAATGCTAAAGAGAGTTCAAGTTGAAATGAAAGAACAAAAACATAAATATGATATGAGAGTAATGGTAGTGGGTAAATCACTATTAATTCTAGTATAATAGAAGTCAAAAGTATTAATTATAATCAAATTAAAAATATATTAAAACACACAATACAAAAAGATGTAAATTGTGATAACATAAACTCGGAGAAGGAAATTATACTTCTCTAATGCAATTGAAATTGTTCCCAGCTTAAAATAAAGTGTTAAAACTAAAAAATATTTTATGTAAGCCCCAAGATAACCACACACATGAAAAAAAAACCTATACAAGTTACACAAAATAAGAGAAAAAGGTATCAAAGTATAACAATACCCAAAGTCAACAAATCATAAAGGACCATAGCAAGAGAGGAAAAGACAGAAAAGGAACTACAAGACTAGTAGAAAACAATTAACAAAAGGGCAACATTAAATTCTTTGTATCAATAATTAAATGTAAATGGATTAAAATCCCCAATTAAAAGACATGGAGGGGCTGAAGGGAATAAATACTATAAAATGTCTACGCTATCCAAAGCAATCTACATATTCAATGTAATCCCTATCAAACTATCATCATTTTTCACTGAACTGGAATAAGCAATCCTAAAATTTGTATGGATCCAGAAAAGTCTCTGAATAGGCAGAGGAATGTTGAAAAAGAAAACAAAAGCTGGAGGCATCACAATTCTGGACTGCAAGCTATATTACAAATCTGTAATTATCAAGACAGCATGGTACTGGCACAAAAACAGACACATAGATCAGTGAAACAAAATAGGGATTCCAGAAATGGACCCTCAGCTCTATGGTCAGCTAATCTTCAACAAAGAAGGAAAGAATATCCAGTGTATAAAAGATAGTCTCTTCAATAAGTGGTGCTGGGAAAATTGGACAGCCACATATAGAAGAATGAAACTGTACCATTCTCTTACACCATACACAAAGACAAACTCAAAATGGATGAGAGACCTAAATGTGAGACTGGAATCTCTTCAACCTCAACCTCAGCAAAGTCTTGCAAGACATGTCTCTAAAGGCAAGGGAGACAAAAGCAGAAATGAACCATTGGGACTTCATCAAGAAAAAAAGCTTTTCACAGCAAAGGAAACAGCAAAACTAAAAGGCAACCTACGGAATGGGAGAAGATATTTGCAAATGACTAGTGGTATCTGAAGTCTATAAAGACCTTATGAAACTCAACACCAAAAAATAAATAATCCAGTCAAGAAATAGCCAGAAAACATGAACAGATATTTCTCCAAAGAAGACATACAAATGGCCACCAGACACAATAAAAAATGCTCCACATCACTTGTCATCAGGGAAATACAAATCAAAGCCACAATGAGGAACCACCTCATACCGGTCAGAATTACTAAAATGAACAACTCAGGAAACAACAGGGGTTGGCAAGGATGCAGAGAAAGCTGAACCCTTTTACGCTGTTGGTGGAAATGCAAGCTGTGCAACCACTCTGGAAAACAGTATGGAGGTTCTTCAAAAAGTTAAAAATAGAGATACCTTATGACCCAGCAATTGCACTACTAGGCATTTACCCAAAGAAAACAAATATATTTGTTTGAAGGGCAATGTGTCCCCCAATATTTATAGCAGCAAAGTTCACAATAGCCAAAATATGGAAAGAGCCTTTATGTCCACTAACAGATGAATGGATAAAGAAGAGGACACACACACACACACACACACACACACACACACACACACACACTGGAATATTAGCCATTAAAAAGAATGGAATCTTGACATTTGCAATGACATGGATGGAAATAGAGGGTATTATGCTAAGCAAAATAAGTCAGTCAGAGAAAGACAAATACCATATGATTTCACTCATATGTGGAATTTAAGAAACAAAACAGGTGAACATAGGTGAAGGAAGGAAAATAAAATATGATAAAAATAGAGAGGGAGGCAAACCATAAGAGATGCTGAACTCTAGCAAATAAATTGAGGTTGCTGAAGGGGAGATAGGTGGGAAGAAAGGATAATTGAGTGATGGACATTAAGGAGGGCACTTGATGTAATGAGCACTGTGTGTCATATACATGTGACAAATCATCAAATTCTACCCCTGAAACTAATAATACAGCATATGTTAACTAAATTGAATTTAAATAAAGAATGAGAAATGAAAAAAAAAAAAGACAAAAAACTCCCACTCATATGTCATCAGCAAGAAACTTACTTTAAATTTAAGGATATGGGGTGCCTTGGTGGCTCAGTTGATTAAGTGCCCGAATCTTGGTTTCAGCTCAGGTCATGATCTCAGGGTTGTGAGACTGAACCCCACACTGGGCTCCATGTTTAGTGGGGAGTCTGTTTGGGATTCTCTCTCTCCCTCTCCCCTACCCTCCCACTCATGCTCATATCCTCTATCAAATAAATAAATCTTGAAAAAAAATAAATAATTTAAGGACATGCAGAGGTTCAAAGTGAAGGAATGGAAAAAAAGATATTCTATGCAAACAATAACCAAGAAATAGCACCTGTGGTTACATTGCAACAAAAAAAATAAGTCTGAACTTATTCTAGACTGTCAAAAATTGTCACAAGAAACAAAGGAGAATGTGCCCCTGGGTAGCTCAGTCAGATAAACATCTGTCTTTGGCTCTGGTCATGATCCTGGAGGCCTAGGATAGAGCCCTGCATCAGGCTCCCTGCTCAGCGGGAAGTCTGCTTCTCCTTCTCCCTTTGCCCCTCCCCCTGCTCCTCCTCTCTCTCTCTTTCTCTCTCTCTCTCAAATAAAATCTTAAAAGAAAAAAAGAAACAAAGGAGGACATTATATAATGATAAAAGAGTCAATTCACCAGGGAGCTGTAACATTTATAAATGTATGTGCCTCAATATCAGAGCACATAAATATGTAAATCAAACAGACCTTCTGAAGGGAGAAATAGACAGTAATACAATGATAGTAGGAAACTTCAATATCTCACTATCAATAATGGGTAGAACATCCAGATAGGCGATCAATAAGAAAACAAAAGATTTGAACAATACTATAAACCAAATTCACTTAACTGATATATACAGAACATTCTACCAAACAGTAGTAGAATACACATTCTAAAGTATATATATATCTTTCTATAGACTAGATCACAAGTTAAGGCCAAACTATGTCTTAACAAATTTATGATTAAAATTATATCATTTTTTTATCACAATAGAATTAAACCAGAAATCAATAGCAGAAGGAAAACTGGAAAATCTACAAATACGTGGAAATTAAATAACACACTTTTAAATAACCAGTCAGAAAAGAAATCAAAAAGGAAATTAGAAAATACCTCAAGACAAAAGAAAAGGGAAACACAATATACCAAAACTTATGTGATACAGCAAATTACATGCCAACAAACTAGATCGCCTAGAAGAAATGGATAATTACTAGAGATACAACCTGCCAACTAAGTCATGAAGAAATAGAAAATCTGAACAGATCTATCACCACTATAGAGATTGGATCAGTAATTATAAGCTTCCAAAGAAAAACCCAGGGCCAGATGACCTCACTTTCTACCAAAGTTTTAAGGAATTAATGCCTTTCTTTTTTTTTAAACTCTTTCCCAAAACTGAAAAGAACAGAGCATTTCCAAAATCATTTTATGAGCTAGAATTACCCTAATACCAAAACCAAAGAGATACAGCACAAGAAAAGAACAATGAATCTTAATACCCCAGGTGGACATAGATGCAATATTTTTTTAAGACTTATTTATTTATTTTAGTGAGAGAAGAGTCACATGCACGTGGTAGGGAAGGGTGGAGGGTCAGAGAGAGAGAAAAGATCAAGCAGACTCTCTGCTGAGCACGGAGCTAGGTACAGGGCTTGATCTCATGACCTGAGATCATGACCTAAGAGAAATCAAGAGTTAGATGCTTAGCTACCCGAGCCACCCAGGTGCCCCCAGATATAATAATTCTTATCAAAACACTAGCAAACTGAATCCCACAATATATTAGAAAGATTATATACCATGACCAAATAGGATTTATCCTGGGATTTAAGGAAGGTTCAACATATGAACATCAATTAATGTGATATACCACATTAAAAAAAAGGATTAAAATCACATGGTCATCTCAATAAATGCAGAAAAGGCATTTAACAAAATTCAACACTTCTTCATGATAAAAACTCTCAACAAACTAGAAATAGAAGAAAAGTATCTCAACAAAATAAAGGACATATATGAAAATCTCACTAGTAACAACATATTCAACATTGAAAACCTGAAAGCTTTTCCTCTAAGATCAGGAACAAGGCAAGGATGCTCACTGTCATTACTTCTATTCAACATACTACTGGAAGGCCTAATTAGAGTAGATGGGTAAGAAAAAAAAAAAAAAGTCACTCAAATCAGAAAGGAAAAAGTAAAATTTTCTCTTTGCAATTGAAATGATCTTATGTGTAGTATACCATAATGATGCCACCAAAATCTGTGAGAACTAACAAATGAATTCAGTAAAGTTGCAGGATACAAATTCAACATACAAAACCAGTTGCTTTTCTGTATACTAGCAACAAATGATCTTAAAAAGAAATTAGGAAAATAATCCCATTTACAAGAAGAATAAAATACTTAATAATAACTTGGCTAAGGAGGTAAGAGAATGAGACACAAAAACTACAAAACATTGATGAAAAAAATTAAAAACACAAATGGAAAGATATCTGGTGTTCATGGATTAGAAGACATAATATTTTTTAAATTCCCATACTACCGAAGCAATCTATAGATTCAGTGTAGTATCCATCAAAATCTCAATAGTGCTTTTTACAGAAATAAGAAAAAAAATCTACAATTTGTATGGAATCAAAAAATACCACTAAAAGACAAATCAATTCTCAAAAATAAGAACAAAGCTGGAGGTATCACACTGCCTGATTTTAAATGTGTTACAAAGCTACAGTAATCAAAGCAATGTGGTAGTTGTAGAAGACAAACATGTAGACCAATAAAACAGAATAGAAAGTTCATTTTAAAATGTACATATATATAGTCAGCTGATCTTTGACAAGAGTGCTAACAATATATAAAAAAGAAATTCTCTTCAACAAATCGTGTTGAGAAAACTAGATATCCATATGCAAAACAATGAAAACAGATGCTTATTACACAAAAACAAATTAAAAATGGATTAAAGACTTAAATATAAGACCTGAAACTTTAAAATTCCTAAAATAACATACAGGGGGAATGCTTCATAACATTGGCCTTGGCAATGATTTCCAGAATATGACATTGAAAACACAGGCAACAAAAAAATAAACAAGTTCGGCTACATCAAATTAAAAGTGCCCATATAGCAAAAGAAACAACCAACAGATGAAAAATGTACAGAATGCGAAAAAATATTTGCAAACTATGTATTTAATAATGGATGAATCTCCAAAATATATAAGGAACTTCTATAACTCAAAAAAGAAAAAAATCAATAATTCAAATAAAAGGTTAAGTATTCAAATAGAGATTTCTCCAAAGAAGATAGACAAATGGCCAACACATATATTAAGAGGTGTTCAAAATCATTAGTCATTAGGAAAATGTAATCAAAACCACAATGGGACATCAACTCATACAATCAGGATAGCTATTGTCAAAAAAAAAAATGTATTAGCAAGGATGTAGAAAAATTAGAACACTTGCACACTGTTGGTGAGAATGCAAAATGCTGTAGCCACTATAGAAAACAATATGTAGGTTCCTCAAAAAATTAAAATTAGAACTACCGTATGATCTAACAATCCCACTTCTGAATACTTAGCCAGAAGAATTGAAATCAGGATTTTGAAGCAATATTAGCACTCCATGTTCATTGCAGCACTGTTCACAGTAGCCAAGATGCAGAAATGACCTGAATATCCACTGACAGATGAAAAGGTAGAGTATGTAGTATATACATGCAAAAGAATATAATTCAGCCTTTAAAAAAAAGGAAATGCTGTCATATATGACAACATGGATGAACTTGAGAACATTATACTAAATGAAATGTCAATCACATAAAGACAAATAATGCATGATTCAACTTATGTAATATATCTAAAATAGTCAAATCTATAGATTCAGAGTGGAACGGCGGCTTAGAGGGGCTAAAGGAGAGAGGGAAATGGGAGATTCTAATCAAAGGACATAAAATTTCAGGTAAGTAAACTGAATACATTTTAGATATCTACTGCAAAACATTGTACTTTTAGTCAACACTAGCATATACAATGCTAATGTATACTAAAAACTTTAAGAGAAGCTTTGCGCAGTGGCAGTATCGTAGCCAATGAGGTTTATCCGAGGCGCGATTATTGCTAATTGAAAACTTTTCCCAAAACTTTAAGAGAGTAGTGGCTGGCTAGAGAAAATAAGCACAGTAAGAAAGTCAAAGAAAGGACTCCCTGCAGAGTTTTCACAATGCCTGACTAGCTAAGATATGATAAACACAATGCTCCCTGGGAGAGGCTTGTTGAAAAGCAAAGGAGTGACCAGAAAAACTAGGCCTCCTTTTAGGTTTCTGGGCTGAAGAGACATCCAGATCCTAATTGTGCCTCAACAGGGGACAGATGCTTCACTTAGGTAAGACATAAATCCTTAATAGTCACCTACTTCATGCCTGCGGGTCACAGATCTATTCACACAATGCCTGTAAATGTCACTGCCCTAGTTACTGAAACTTTACATTCCTTTCTAATCTTGATTCTTTGATGTAACAATAACATGCATAATAAAAACGGAGGTAGAGCTTGACTGGGGCCTTCCGCCACTGGAGTGTCTGGTCCCCAGGTCCTCTCCTCTCTCCTACTTAGATGTCTGGAGTAATCTTTTCATTTCATCGCCATCTCAGTTTGCTTGCCAAACCCAACTCTGAGTTAGATCTAAATGTTCCAGCCCAGTGTACATCTGGGAACAGAATGTTCAAGGTAAGGATCTAAATATACAAAAAAAAAAAAAAAAGAAAGAAAGAAAGAAAAATCTCAACATGCTTGAAGATTAAAAAAAAAAAAAAGAAAGAAAGAAACAGAAAAAAAAGGCCATTGTGCTTTTTTCACTGAATATCAGCTGAATCCAGGAGCACTGTGATCAAGAAGACTGATAGGAAATAAAGTCAGAGTGATAAATGGGAGCTGAATTGTGGAGGTCCTCCTGTTCTACAACAGTGTAAAGCTACTGAAAGTTTTTTCACAGAAAGAGCTGCAGGATTTGATTTGCATTTTAAAAGACTACTCTGGCTGCCACTAGAGAGAAAGAATATGTATGCACATGGATGTAGGGATGTGGGTGGACAGGGAGCCAGTATCCAGGAGTGAAGCAGAGTGAGCTGTTAAGAGCGACTGCAGCTGACCAAATTACACTGTCATGACAGCCTCTGTGCAAAAGGCACAGAGAAGTGTTGTATTCAAAATATACTCTGGATTTAGAACTCAGACTAGGTAGATGGAGTAAATGATAAGTTAGTTTGTGGCAACAAATTTCTTTTATCCCAGTATACATACCCCCTTGCAAGGTGAATTTCTTTTCCTCCCACTTAGAAATAGACTGTATTCACCTCCTTAAATTTGGGCTGATTTATTACTTGACTTGACCAATAAGATGGGAAGAAAGTAACTTTATGAAAAGCTCAAACTAGGCCTTAGACATTCCAGATACCATTTTTGGTCACTTGAAATATTGCCATAAGACCCCACAAAATAAAGTCTATTTAGCTTATTATTAAATGAGGAATCATATGGAAAAAACAAAAACAAAAACAAACAACAAAGCACTCCATCTGACAGCCAGCATCAACTGACAGACAGGTAAGTAAAACCATGTTAGTCTTTGCAGCTCAGCCAACTTGTCAGCGAAAATAACCTCATAAGCAAACCCAGATGAAACTAGCAAGAGAAACTCCCAGCTATAACATAGTACTGAAAGTCTAAGTCACAGAAATCAGAGAGGAAAAAAAAATAAAACACATCCAAATTGGTAAGGAAGGTGTAAAATTTTTACTATTTGCAGATGACATCATACTATATAAAAAATCCTAAAGACACTGCCAAAAAGCTAGAACTGATAAATTCAATAAGGTGGCAGGATACAAAATCAATATACAGAAATCTATTTCATTTCTATACACTAATAATGAAGCAACAAAGAGAAATTAAGAAAATAATCCAATTTACAATTGCACCAAAAATAATAAAATACCTAGGAATCAACTTAACCAAATGCATGAAAGACCTGTACTCTGAAAACTGATTAAAGAAATTGATGATGACACAAACAAATGGTAAAGATACTCCATGCTCATAGATTGGAAGAACAAATGTTAAAATGTCCATACTATTCAAAGTAATCTATAGATTAAATACATCCCATCACAATACCACAACATTGTTCACATAACTAGAACAAACAATCCTAAAATTTGTATGGAACCACAAAAGATGTTAAATAGCAAAAACAATCTTGAAGAAGAAAAACAAAGTTGGAGTTATCACAATCCCAGATTTCAGGATGTACTACAAATCTGTAGTAATCAAAACAGTTTGTTACTGGCACTAAGACAGACATATCAACCAATGAAGATCAAAAAAACAAAATAGAAAGCCCAGAAATAAACTCACAATCATATGATCAATTAATTTTCAACAAAGGTGGCAAGAATATGCAGTGGGAAAAAGTCTCTTCAACAAATGGTGTTGAAATAACTGGACAGCTACATGTGAAACAATAAAACTGGACCATTTTCTCACACCATGCACCAAAATAAACTCAAAATGGATTAAGGACCTAAATGTGAGACCTGAAACAAGAAAACTCTTCTAGATGAGAGCATAGGCAGTAATTTCTCTGACATCAGCAGTTACTGATGTAATCCTTCTAAATATGTCTCCTGAATAAAGGGAAACAAAAGCAAAACAAACTAGTGAGACTACATCAAAATAAAAGCCTTCTGTACAGCAAAGGAAACAACCAACAAAACTAAAACAGAACATACCGAATAGAAGATATTTACAAATAATATATCCAATATGGGGTTAGTATCCAAATATATAAAGAAATTACATAACTCAACAGCAAAAAAAACAAAAACACAAAAACACAAAAAAACAAAAAACAAAAAAAAACAAAAAACCAAATAATCCAATAAAAATGTGCATAAGACATGAACAGACATTTCTTCAAAGATTATACATAGATGGCCAACAGACACATGAAAAAATGTTCATCACCACTAATCATTAGGGGACTATAAATCAAGACCACAATAAGGTATCAACTCACACCTGTCAGACTGGCGAAAATCAAAAACACAAGAAACAAGTGTTAGCATGGATATGAGAAAAAGGAATCCTCCAGCCCTGTTGGTGGGAATGCAAACTGGTGCAACTGCTGTGGAAAACAGTATTGAGGTTCCTCCAAAAATTTAAAATATAATTACCCTATGATCAAGTAATCACAGTATTTGATATTTACCCAAACATTATGAAAACACTAATTCAAAAAGATACATGGCTTCCTGTTTATTGCAGCATTATTTACAATAGCAAATTATGGAAACAGCCCAAGTGTTTATCAATAGATTAGTGGGTAAAGAAGTGGTTATATATATATATATATATATATAGGGGAATATTATTTAGCCACAAAAAAGAATGAAATCTTGCCATTTGCAACAACATGAATGGATCAGAAGCATAATACCAAGTGAAATAAGCAAGTCAAAGAAAGACAAATACCATATGGTTTCATTCATATGTAGAATTTAAGAAACAAAACAAATGAACAAAGGGAGGAAAAAGAGACCAAAAAACCCCTCTTAACTACAGAGAGCAAATGGATGGTTACCAGAGGAGAGTTAGGTGCAGGGGTTGGATGAAAAAAAGGAATAAGATACATTTACCTTAATGAGCACTGAGTAATATGTGGAATTGGTGAATCACTATACTGTACATCTGAAATTAATGTAACACCGTATATTAACTATATTGAAATTAAAACTTAAAATTTTTCTAAAAACAAAAAAGGGAAACTTTCAGCTAATCCATACAATTGTGAGAAATAATAAATTACTTTTTTTAAGCAACTATATTTGGTGTAGTTTTTTATGCAGTGGCATGTAGCTGAAACAGATGATATCTGGAGTGGGAGAAACAAAAATTATGGATGGGTTTCACTTATTTTTTTAAAAATTTTATTTATTTATTTATTTATTTATTTATTTATTTATTTGACGGAGAGCAACAGTGAGAGAAAGTGAGCACAAGCAGGGGGAACAGCAGAGGGAGAGGGAAAAGCAGGCTCCCCACTGAGCAGAGAGCCCCATATAGGGCTCAATCCCAGGAACATGGGATCATGACCTGAGCCAAAGGCAGACACTTAAATGACTAAGCCATCCAGGTGCCCCTATGGATGGGTTTTAAATGCTTGGCTTTGGCCTGGTTAAAAAATAGTGACACTGTGTTGTAGAATACTGAGTGGGGAGGAGTTTAGAGGTGAAAAATTAGTTTTGTTTCACCTATGTTGAATTTGGAAATGTATGTTGGCCATGCATTTGAAGTGGAGTTTTATTTTATTTTTATATGTTATGTTAGTCACCATAGAGTACATCATTAGTTTCTGATGTAGTGTTTCAAGAGTCATTGTTTACATTTAATACCCAGTGCTCCATGCAATATGTGCCCTCCTTAATACCCACCACCAGGCTCACCCATCCCCCCAACTCCCGTCCCCTCTAAAACCCTCAGTTTGTTTCTCAGAGTCCACAGTCTCTCACAGTTCATCTCCCCCTCCAATTTCCCCCCCTTCACTATTCCTTTCCTTTTCCTAATGTCCTTCATGTTATCCTTATGTTCCACAAGTAAGTGAAACCTTACGATAATTGACTTTCTCTGCTTGACTTATAATCTCCAGTCCCATCCATGTTTTAAATGCTTGGCTTCAGCAGGATTAAAAAATAGTGAGTTGAGGAAGACTAAGTGAGGAGGAGTTTAGAGGTGAAAAAATTACAAGTTTTGTTTCACTTATGTTGAATTTGGAAATGTCTATTAGCTATGCATTTGAAGTGAAGAAGCCTACAATGGATATAATTTTGAAATCCACCAGCATATAAATAGCATTTAAAGCCATAGGAATAGACAAGATCCACTCAAGACTACAATACAAATAATAAAGACTATAACTGAACTCTAGAATATTCTAACTTTTGAAGATTAAGCAGAAAAGGAAAAAATAAAAAGAACAAAACAGAAAAGCATCATCAAGTGGGGTAAGAGAATCTAGAAGGGAGATATAGTCCCATGAAAGCCAAGAGAAGATAGTGTTTCAAGATGAGTGTAATTTAAAAAAAAAAACAAAACAACAACAAAAAAAAAGATGAGCATAATAAATGATGCTAAGAGGGAGGTAGCCAAGTGACCACAGGGTGTGTCAACATGGCAGTCATTGGAAGATAAGAGCATCTTCAATGGAGTGTAGACTGTCCTACAGACTACTCCTCTTAGGAGCATTGCCATGCTTGTGAGGAGCAGAGAAATGTTGCAGGAGCTAAAAAAAAGCTAGGGAGCCTTAAGTCAAGGAGTTTTGTCTTGCTTGTTTTGTTTTGCCTTGTCTTCTTTTTAAACCCTTCTAACCTCTAGTCATGTCATGGAATCATAAAGCTGGAAAGTATCACACTTTCCTGTTATCCTGCTCAATTTACAGATTAAAAAACTAGAGACACAGAGAAGGCAATTACCCTGTCTATAATCACACAGTAAGCTACTGGCTGAAGTGTAATTGACTACATATTTTTTTGTTTGAATATGGACTGGATACTAGAGGATATCATCAAACTACTATTAATTTAACTGCAATAATGGAATGGTGGTAAATTAGGAGAATATGTGTCCTTTTTGAAATTTTTTAAAATGAATTTATACTTCCACCTCCTACCCCCTGCCTCTTGCTAGGACCAATCTGTCCTCTGTTTCTACAAGCTTGGTTTTTTGGTGGTTTTGTTTTGTTTTTAGGATCCCAAGTTATAAGAGAAATCATATGGTATTTATCTTTCTCTGTTTGACTTATTTCACTTAACATAATGGCCTCAAGATCCACTCATGTTGTAAATGGCAACATTTCATTCTTTTTGATGGCTGAGTAATACTCGTGTGTGTGTGTGTGTGTGTGTGCGTATCACACCTTCTCTAGTCATTCATTTATCAATGAGCACAGGCTACTTCCATATTTTGGCTATTGTAAATAATTCTGCAATGGACATAAGGGTACATACGTCTTTTCAAGTTAGTATTTTCATTTTCTTTGGATAAATACCCAAAAGTGGAATTATTGGATCATAGGTAGTTCTATTTTAATTGTTTGAGGAACCTTCATACCATTTATCATAGCAGCTACACCATTTACATTCTAAAGTATGTGAGGGTTCCCTCTTCTCCATATCTTCACCAGCATTTGTTATTGGTCTATTTAATAATAGCCATTCTAACAGGTGCAAGGTGATAACCTTATTGTGATTTTGACTTGCATTTCCCTGATGATTGATGAGGTTGAGAACCTTATTATGTACCTGTTGGCCATCTGCATATCTTCCTTGGAAAAGTATCTATTCAAATCCTCTGCCCATTTTTGAACAAGATTTTGTTGTTTTTATTGAGCTGTGTTGGTTTTTTAATATATATATATTCTGAATACTAGCCTCTGATCAAATATTGATTTGATAATATTTTCTCCCATTCAGAGTTAGCCTTTTCATTCTGTTGATTTTTTTCTTCTGAGCAGAAGCTTTTCAGTATGATATCCTCACATATTTATTTTGCTTGTATTGCTTTTGCTTTTAGTGTCATATTTTTAAAAAATCATTGCCACAACCTATGTCAAGGAGCTTACTGCCTTTGTTTTCTTTTAGAATTTTAATGGTTTCATGTCTTACATTCAAGTTGTTAATCTATTTTGTGTTAAGTTTTGTGTGTGATTTAAGATAGTGATCAAGTTTCCTTCTTTTGCATACAGCTGTTTAGTTTTTCTAATACCATTTATTGAACAAACTGTCCTTTCCCCATTGTATATTCTTGGCTCTTTTATTGTAAATTAACTGGTTTATATTATGGGTTTATATCTAGGCTCTTCATTCTGTTTCATAGATATGTATCCATTTTATGTATTTTATATTTTTATAGTTAACAGTCTTTTTTCTCCTTTTTCATCAGTTTTGTTTCTTAAATTCCACATATGAATGAAATAATATGGTATTTGTCTTTCTCTGACTTATTTTGCTTACCATAGCAATCTCTAGCTCCATCTACATCATTGCAAATGGCAAGAATTCATTCTTTTTATGGCTGAGTAATATTCCATGGTATTTTTTTTTTCTTGTGGTATCCTTGTCTTAAGTCAAGGTTTTGGTATCAGAGTAAGTCTGGGTTCATAAAATGAGTTTGGAAGAATTTCTTGCTGTTATACTTTTTAGAAAAGTTTGAGAAATCTGCTATTCTTTTTCTTTAAATGTTCAGTTGCATTCACCAGGGAAGCCATCCATTCTTAGACCTGTGAATCTTGGGAAGTTTTTGATTACTGATTCAATCTCCTTATTAGTAATTGGTCTGTTCAGATTTTCTATTTCATCATAACCTAGTCTTGGTAGATTATGTTTCTAGAAATTTATCAATTTCTTCTAGGTTTTGCAATTTGTTGGTACATAATTGTTCATAGCAGTCTCTTATGATCCTGTGCATTCCTGAGGCAGAAGTTATAACATCTCTTTCATTCCCAAATTTGAGCCCTTTCTATGTTTTCTTGGTGAGTCTAGCTAAGGGCTTGTCAATTTTATGTGTTTGAAGAACCAGCACTTAGTTTGATTTTATCTCTTGTCCTTTAGTCTCTATTTCATTTATTTCTGCTCTGACCTTTGTTATTTTCTAACTAGACTTAGAATTTTCTGATTAGATTTTCCATCAACTGTTCATTAAAAATTATGGATTCTCCAAAAGAACCCATAACATATACCAATTTCAATAATTATCTGCATAGTCACTGAATTATATACTTAAAGGAGCATAATGCTGCCCATTAACCATATAACAGAATCCTACGAATGCCTCTATAATCACATCTATGGCATATGACCTTTTCCTCGAAAAGTATGATCTAGCAAAAGCCTATTAAAAGAAACAGCTGGCTCTCTCTGAAGTAGAGCTTTTTTACTTATTTTTATTTTTTAATTTAAATTCAATTAACCAAAATATAGTTTTCTTCACATAACTTATTTTTATTACGTTCAGTTAGCAATGGTATAGTACATCATTAGTTTTTGATGTAGTGTTCAATGAGTCATTAGTTTCGTATAACACCCAGCGCTTATCACAACACATGCCCTCCTTAATACCCATCACCAGGTTACCCCATTCCCCCGCTTCCCCCCAAAACCCTCAGTTTGTTTCCCGGGGTCCATACCCTCTCGTGGTTCATCTCCCTCTCTGATTTCTCCCCTTCTGATTTTTCCTCCCTTCCCTTATGGTTCTCCAAGCTATTGCTTATGTTCCACATATGAGTGAAACCATAAGATAACTGTCTTTCTCTGCTTGACTTATTTCACTTAGTGTAATCCCCTCCAGTTCCACCCATGTTGATGCAAATTATGGGTATTCATCCTTTCTGATGACTGAATAACATTCCATTGTATATATGTACCAATCTTCTTTAACCATTCATCTATTGAAGGGCATCCTGGCTCCTTCTACACTTTGGCTGTTGTGGACATTGCTCAATTAGCCAACATATAGTACATCACTAGTATTTGATATAACATAAAATGATTCATTAGTTATATACAACACCCAATGAAGTCGACTTTTTAAAAAGAGGCTGGAAACCTACTTTTCTTTTTCTAAACCATGATGATTATTAATCCTTAGTGGAAAGATAATTTTTATCTGCAGAGAAAGCTAAGCACAATTATCTAAGAATAAAAGATGGATTCATTACAATAGGACAATGTTTCATTCTCTTTTCATCTATAGCCTTGACAAACTGAAGTACTACATGTCCCTATAAGATATACATAAAATAAATATCTAAATAAATCAAATAATAAATACTCTTACAGCACCCTTTAAGAACAAAACCTCTAGAAAAGGGTTCCATCTTTGGAACCCTATATGTGAGGCTGCCAGGCTAGAGAGCCCTGGATGCAGCCATGATATGCCTCTGGGGTTTCTGTTCTACAGGATTCTCTGCTCTCATTCCCCATATCTCCACAATAGCTATGTCAGACACAGCCAGTATCTTTCAAGGCTGAATGACCAGAATATTAAACATGACTGTCACAAAGAATATACAAGTCAATATTTCTTCCAAGTTTTCCTTAAGAGCCTAGGGTGCAAGGTTATACTAAAGAAGCCAAGCTCTAATCTTGCTACAGTTAACATTAATTGAAAAAGCATTTACTAGGACTCTACTCTATGATATATGCTGCAGGATACAACATTTAGTAAAATAGAAAACCATCAGAATAAGCCCTTACATCTTCTTTGTTGTCCATACACAAGTGACATCCCTCCAGGGCTTGTACCAGGATCCTATTTGTTTCCTCTTTCAACCCTTATTTCACCCTAACAGTAGCTTCTTTTATACTCATCCTCAGCCACCCAAACATTTGTTTGTTTCTTCTTCCACAAGTTTTTTTAAAATAAATGTTTAATTCTGGATATGTGATCCTTTACATTTTTGTTTCATATTATCTACCAAAGAGCAAAGAAAATCTTACTCAAGTTATTTTTAACCGTGTCAATTTTTTTAGAATTCCACATGATATAAAAAGATGATTGACCTTCCGACAAATAAACTGGTGGGTGTAATGTCAGCTCTTCCTTCCTTACTGACCTAAAGCAGATAACTTTTCTAAGCCTCAACGTCCTCTTCTACAGAGTAATAGAATAATAATACAGCAGTCCTCCCTTACCCGTGTTTATACTTTCCATGGTTTGTTACCCATAGTCAACCATAGTCCAGAAGTACATGATCTTCCTTTTGATATATCATTAGAAGTTCAGTTGGAGCCTAAAGCTACATTACAATGCCTATGTCATTTCCCTCAGTTCCTCTCATCTCATCAGACTTTCTCACCTCACAGCATCACAAGAAGGATGAGTACAATACAAGATATTTTCAGAAAAAGTCCACATTCATATAACCTTGATTATACTACATGTTTATTACTGTTATATTTTATTACTATTATTATTAATCTCTTACTATACCTAATATATAGATAGAATTTTATCACTGACAATGTGTGTATAGGAAAAGACATACCTAGGGTTCAATACTATCCATGGTTTCAAGCATTTACTGAGAGTCTTGGAACATTTCCCTCATGGATAAGGGGTGGGGGGACCTACTGTACCTGTCTTATGGGACTTATGTATTAAATAATATGCATAAAAATGTTGTACAGTGCTAGTATTCAATAAAGGTTTCATTCCAATCTTATTTTTGATGTGGCATTCTTATAGTTTTGGCAGGTGAACACCAATTATAACAATTATTATATAGCTTTACTTATTTCTTCCTTAGAAACAACTTCCAATACTTCTTTTTCATATGCTGAATAAGTTCCATGCTTTTAGACATTTTCTGTGGTCTCTTGGTAACTGGAGACTGGAGAAAGTTCTTGAGCCTATTGTGTTTGCCCTGCAGCCCTGCTTTTCCTAGGGGAACCCTGAAAAAATATTGCAATAGTAATTGTGAGATGCCTGACCATCTACTATGTGCCTGCAATCACTAGCATGTTTGGCCCACGTCTTATCCCTTGGTTTGTGCTTCAAGGTAGGCAAGAGAGTCCCCTGGCTACCAAAAGCTTAGAATACTTTGGTAAAAGCCTTTGAACTGTAGGTTAAATCTTCTGATCTTTATATAAATCTCTGTGCAGAGAGTAACCAGATCAAAACCCCAGTAATAATTTGTACATAAAGCAGACAAGCAGATAAGTCGAGACAAACAGGTGGCATTAATTCAGGTGAGAGCTGTGCGACGTAAGTCTCGTGTTATGAAAAGGAAACAGTGCAGATATAATAACAATAGGGTTTAGCAACAGATAATATGCACTGACCAAGAAGCATTGGCAAGCCTCCTTCTTGATTCAAGAAGTCCTTCACTGGGGCACCTGGGTGGCTCAGTCGTTAAGCGTCTGCCTTCGGCTCAGGTTGTGATCCCAGGGTCCTGGGATCCAGCCCCACACTGGGTTCCCTGCTCAGGGGGAAGCCTGCTTTTTTCTCTCCCACTCCCCCTGCTTCTGTTCCCTCTCCTGCTGGGTCTCTCTCTGTCAAATAAATAAAATCTTAAAAAAAAAAAAAAAAGTCATTCATTTCTGGTCCTCACACTTCAGATGATTTAGTTATGGAAGAAAGGAGCAGAAATTCCTTCCCCTTGCTTATTTTTATTTTCAGTAGTAATGATACATTTAGTTTAACATCTTATGTTAAGTAGGTAAGGACAGAAGGAAAAATGTAGGAGTAGATAGATACATTTATACGTTACCTATTCATGGAATATGGTTTGACTCATCAGACACATATTATAGCTCAGTGTCCTGCTATACAGAAAAGGATCTGGGGACAGTGATGGAACCCTCAGGGTGAGGCAGGATACCCAGCTCTGGAGGAGACATAGTGACAAAGGCCAGGTGAAGAGTATACACTCAATGGTAAGGTCAGAAAAGCTCCTTCATGAGCTAATTGTGGTTTTTAAGGTCTCCAGCCAGTAAGAAAAGATGATCCATTTGCCCTCTCCTGCTTAATGGACCTCTATAAGGGAAAAGAAAATGGCCTCACTAAGCTCTGACTGTTCTTGTAAGGAAACACCATGTCTTCTTTTCTCTAGGTTCACCTCCTTTTTTCTGTATATTTATTTTGTTATTTTTCTTTTACATGATGCTTCTATATGGTATCAAAGAAATCATTTACATAACTACTTATTCACCATTCTGAATTCTTTTTCACTAGAGGATTGTTTCAAGAAAAAAAAGTGTCCCCATTCTTCTAGGAAAAGATTGATTGTTCTTTAGCCTTGGTAATAACCAGCAGAACTGGTTTAACTTGTCTAATTGATCAATGACTACCTCAGTGAACAAGTCTCTGAAAGCCAACCACATAGTGATATTCTCGTGCTTCGAAAGTCAGCCAGTAAGCAGCCAACTTACTTCAGGATACAGCTTTCTAACTCTGATGTCAAAACACGGTCAACCCATTCTCCTGTGTAAGCAACACAACCATGCCTCTTGGACTGATATCAGCTCTCTCTTTCTTCTGAAATCAACACACCCTAAACAGACTTTTCCTCAAGTCCCTATATAACATTATCGATTTGCTGTACTTAGTAAGACTGCCTGTTCAGTCTAACTACTCCTTGCTAGGTAAGCAATAAATTTAGCTTTGGTTTTTATTTTAGATTTTGAGTCATGGCCTTATCCATTCACAGTCTCCACTTGAAATGTTCCATAATGACACCTCTGTTAGGAAACCTAGAGCCTTGAAAAGAGTGTTAGATTTGGTGATTGATGGTTTAAGGTTGTAGAATTTACAGTGGCAATAATTTGTTGTATAATGTTAGACATATCTCTTTCTCCCAAAAACATGCTTCGTCAGCTGAATACAAGATGACCTTTTAGCTTAAATATTGCATGATTCTATTTCTTTCTTCTAATTTATTCATTTGAGAGGGAGAGAAAGAGAGAGCATGCACAAGCAGGGAAAGAGGGAGAGGGAGAAGCAGGTTTCCTGGTGAGCAGGGAATCCCATGTGGGGCTTGATTCCAGGACCCTGAGATCATGACCTGAGCCAAAGGCAGACACTTAACCATCTGAGCCACTCAGGAGCCCTGCATGATTCTATTTCTTATAAAGCCCAATAAGACTGGATTTTTTTCTCTACTCCTACATGTTTGTTTATTTTTATATACCTTAACATCAACATACATCAATAATTGACATCTTAAAGTAGTAGCAACAGCTCACACATATTGAATACTTATGTAATACATATGTGTCAAACATTGTTCTAATTAAATACATTATATGTATTTACTCATTTTATTATCATAAAAACCTTAGAAAACTATAGTAATTATTCCCACTTTATAGATGAGGGAGTGGATTCATAAATAAGAAACTTGCCCCAAAGCACATAAGGAATAACTGGTAAAATCAGGATTCAAGCCAAGCTATCTTGAATCTGTCTAGATTCAGAGCCAGATTTATTAAAACAACCTAAAGTATAAATATAGAGAATGGTGCTTAACTATAGCCTACAACAATATACATTTTTATTTTATAATTTTTCTGTAGAGCATTTTTATCTGTTGTTCCCTGCTCTCTTCTTGAAAAATCAGTTAATGCCCACTATTATCACATATTCATTAGGTTTATTATTTTATATAATCTAATTCAACCTTTAAATACTTGATCTATTTAATAAGTTTATTCTTAAATTAAGACGTGTGTGTGTGTGTGTGTGTATAATTACACGGTCTCCAAACCAACTGCAGAAAAGAATGAATAACAACAACAAAAAGGCATTAACTGAAGAAATCAGTGTCTCTAGATTCCTTTTCAAAGCCCTCAAGCAACAGTTTAATATGTGAGGCAATTCATTCTGAAATAGCTTTTCTTTCTAGTTGTCTGTGCTACAGGAATGTGAAGTATAGCTAATTTGCTTTTAATGAATGGCATGATAACATGCGGAGAAAAAAAGTCAGCTTGCTGCAATAAAAATTTCACATCACGATCAGAGCACGGTACTCTTGCAGCCTACATCATTTTTCAATCAAAAGGTAGCTTTGAAAGTAGCACTAGAAGTTTAGTAAGATCAGTATATTCTGTCCGAACTCCTACCCTAGCCTCATTTATAAATTTAGCTTGCTGTCTTCACTATTTCAGAGAAATCTTTTGGCAAACTTATTAATGATTTCTTCATGTAAATTATATAATAGGGCAATGCTATTTATTAAAATAGTCACTATATAGAAAGAGGAAAATTAAACACTGTGGTTACAATAACTGAAACCTTGTTTCTCTCTTCATAACTCCTCTGAATTATCTCAACACCACGTATTCTTTTAAATTTCAAACAAAACTGCTACCCAGACTATCCCAGATAGTTTTCTCTGAGGCCTTAGAGATGCAAACTACATTCCCCATTACCCTAAGCAAACAATGAACACAGGTGAAAACACAATATACACTAAACAAAACAAATAGAAATTAGTCTAAGGGACTTAGTAAAACTTAAATTTAGCATGATAAGCCTGTGCAGAATGTATGTCAGATGATTTCTTTTTCTTAATCACGCATTTTAAAACACGGAAGTCAGTACATAATAAAGACCAGGTGCATAACCTCCTGGGTTTACACCTGAAACTCAGTCTAAATAAAGTAGCACACTAGGGGGATGGAGTAACTCAGTGCTGGGTATTAAGGAGGGCTCCTGAGGTAATGAGCACTAGGTATTATATGCAACCGATTGGTCACTGAACTCTTCCTTTGAAATGAATAATATACTGCATGTTAATTAATTGAGTTTAAATAAAATAAAATTTAAATAATAAATAAATAAATAAAGTAGCATACTGAATTCATCAAATCTAAGATGACAATGTCAAATATATTCCATCTTCAAGGATGTTAACATATACTTTTTAATATGTATTTTAAAAATGGATGAAATAGGGTATTTTAAAATCCAGAAAACAATGTGGATCGTTCAAAGGGCCGGGACAAGTGTCACACTTACAAGATATTTCTATCAGATGGATCATGGCTGAGATAACTTCTTGATCTATTAGGAAATTATTCCATGGTTCTCCCTACTTAGAAGAGCTGTACCTTACCTGGGCCACCGTGATTATTACTATTATTTTATGAATGTCATGAATGATATAGCTTGAATTTCTCTATTTAAGGAAAAAAAAAGTTAAGAACCAAGAACTGAGCATGTGCCCCTGCCTATTGAACCCCTCTTTAGTAACCTCACATGTGCCTTGTGAACTATACGCACTTAATGACCTCCTTTGGCTTATATATCCTTTCATTCTTTTTTTCTCCTTGTAGCATCTTATGTCTTTGACATGCCTTCTGAAATCTTGTATTGTTACAACATGAGATATAAACAAAGACATACATACTAAGAATATATTTTACTTATAATGAATTGTAAATTTTGTGAAAAAGCCTCCAGATGCAAACATCAGAAATGAATGGAATAAGTACATAAGCCATTATGAAAATGGAGACAAATGTTTTCGTTCATTTTCTATTCTATTATTTTCTACCTGTTTCCCTCCTTTTCAACACACACACAACCCAACACCCATACTTAGAAAAAGCAGCAAAAGCCAATTAGAAAATCCTATTTCTTAAGATTTTAACAGATATAGAAGAATTAACTAAATTTCCTTCAGTAATTAGAGAGTTAAAAGCAATTAAATTGCTTAAAATCCTCCCCACAGGAAGAAACTTAAAAGAGTCTCTGAATGTAAATAACTTTCTCAGCATGCAATTTATAAAACTGTAGAAATTCTTTCCATATGAAGATTCATAAACTAATCTGTTTAATAATTTTTGTGTTTTATGTTCATCTGGAAAAAACTGGGAAATCAAAGAGTATGACATATAACTAACAAATACTGGATACATATAAGGTATGAATGTTTTACATACATAATTTAATTCCTCACATCAAGCCTATAGGGTTGTGACTATTGTTTTCATTTCACATATAAGGAAACAAGTGTTGAGGAATTAAGCAAAATTACATAGATCACATAGTTAGTGGGTAATTGTAAAACATTTCAAACCCATGCCTGTTTGATCCCAAATCTACATTCTTTGTTCTTCAGCACATATAGCCAGTACCATAACTGTGTCAACTTCCAGGAGGAATCTCTAATTTGGCTTCATTTTTCTTAAGAAACATACATTAAGGCATAAACCATTAGTTGGCTAGCAGATCTTAGGAGATTTTGTTGATGTCACCATGCCCGTAACGCTAAGAAAGTTCCTGGGCAAATTCTCAATTCTTTCCCAGCCCAGAAAGACAAAAATTCTCAGAGATGCTACAAACTGAATTTTGCTAGTTTCCTTGCAAGATCGGGGGGAAAGGAAAGGAAGATTAGCACAAGAGACTAGATACCTTAGATTTCCATAGACCTTTGGCTTCTATCCTGAGTGACTTTCCATGTGATCATGCAGGGCAAGGCAAAGGGACAGAGAACTTTATTTCTTCTTAATTTTTTATTCTGAAATATACACAGATAGGGGATGCCTGGGCAGCTCAGTGAGTTAAGTGTTTGCCTTCTCAGGTCATGATCTCATAGTCCTGGGAAGGAGCCTGCTCTCCCAGAAGCCTGCTTCTCCATCTGCCCCTCACCCTGCCCATTACCAGTATCTTATTTTCAGGGCATCACTGCTTTCAAACTCAGTCAAGCCAGATAAACAATCAAGATACCTATCTGTGAGCTTATATTTTTTGCAACTACATCCGGCACCAAATCAATCAAGGATGAGCCCAGAAAAAAACAGGTGGAAATTTTTTTTTAAGCTGAAAAAAATTTACCACAAGGAATTGTTTGCATGAAGGGCTGGAATCACAGAAGTTAGGTGCTGCCATTGGACTACTGGTTTCAAAAACATACTACTATAAACTACTATAAATCTAGAAGTCATAAAACTACTACTTCTTCTGCCACCTCTGCTACCTCTATAACTAGTTCTTACTCCACAAATCTAGTAAAGTGGCAATGAACTTCTTGAACTACTTGCAAGTGCATATTAGTAATACATTGTTCACCTCACTCCCATATCCCATATCTTAGTAGTGTGCATCTAGCTGCAGCTGAGAATAGAAAATAGATTTTACCTTACCACCATCTCCAAGTAGAAGGATAAAATAGAAATTGAGAAAGTCAATCCAAATATCTACTATAGTCATTAAAAAAAAGCAAAAATTCTTCAGTTTTCTCACCTTTACCTCTACTTACAAGTGGCTACCTATGATTCCAAGCAAAACTCAGCAGAGAAATTCAAATATAATTAGCTGGAAATGCAATTTTAATAGAAAAGTTACTATGCAGATACATGGGCATTTGCAAACTGTCTTGAAGTTGCCCAGTTAAATGAAATTTTTTTCTAAGCTTATTTCCAAATTCATTTTAATATCAGGCCTCTACGTAATGGGTATCAGGTCTTTATATGGTTATTAATGTTATTTCTCGTTAGCTAAGATGTAGAAGATCCAAAGTTCTACCTATCATTCTATCACAATTGTTTTTGGCTCCATTTTGGAATATGAGAAATAAAATCTTTAAAAATTAATGGTAGTCTGGATAGGAGGCAAGGAAATATAATTAACAATATTTTTTAACTTAACAAATTCAGATTTCTATCCAGGCAGGTTATATCTTCTTGAATTATTTAATAATCATCTGGTAATAGTTTTTTTAACAACTAAAATATCCAAATCCCTTCTCATTTTTTTATACCTGACAAAAAGAAAGAAAGCATAAATAAAAAGTATTAGAAATGACAAGAGGAGCTTAACTATAGACATGGCAGAAATTAAAATAGTAATAGAAAACCACCACAAATAAATTTACCCCATTATATTGATAAACTGAAGTAAATTTGGAGAGATCTCAGAGAGATAACTTAGTGTGATAATGTTACCAGTGTTCACCAACACCCTTTTTTCTACTGTATAGAGGAGAAACATTAGTACTCCTTGAGGACAGACATGCCTATGTGACTACTATTACCCAATGAGGTGTAAGCAGAAGAGGCACATCACTTTCAGGCTGAAGCATTTAACTGACACTGTTCTGCTCTCAATTTTTCTTATCTTCTGCCATAACAATTATGGAAATACACATAATACCCCAGGTAACCATGATGAGCAGAAACTCCTACCACCTGTGTTTGACTTGTAACAGGAATGAGAAACAGACCTTTGCTGATCCAAGACCCTGAGATTCAAAGGTTGCTTGTTGCCACTTCTAACCCATTTTTCCCAGAGTCAAATAATCCTGTTACAGTTGAAGACATCAAATCACCTGTTAGATATTTCTCTGTATAACATTACACCTAGTGTGTGTTCAAAGGAACAAATCATTTCAATAAGTACAAACTTCTGCAAGGCATAATAAATTGGACAGTACTCCTCAATTTATTCTATGAGATGTCTAACCTCATACCCAAACCAAACAGAACTAAACTTCTTATCTCCCAACATCTAATGCAAACTCTTTCTCATTTTACTAAATGACATCCTCATTTTTCAGCTGCACAGGCTGTGAAAACTTTGGGTCACCAATAATCCTTCTGATAATATTATTAGACCTTCCTTCAAAGGACATCAGATTCTGACTCATTACCGCCTCCACTACACTGAATCTGGTCCAAGAAACCATCACTTTCACCTGGACTATTGCAGTAGTCTCCTTATTTTTTCCTTACTTCCAAACTTGGCCACTTCTTTATACTCTATTCTATTCTAAACAAAACAGCCAGGGTGAGATTGTTAAAATATATGTAATATACTTGCTTCTGTATCCAAAGTCTCCAATATTTTCCAATTTACTCCAAGTAAAAGCCCTAATCATTATAGTGGCTTCCTAGGCATGGGGTTATCTGTTCCCCCCACCCCCTTGCCATTAACACTCTGAACTCAGCTTAAAGTACTTCCATATCTCACTTAGTACCCTATACCAATCTACTCTTCCTCCAATACACCTTGCCTCAAGTTCCCTAGACTACTGACCCTTTCCCTAAATATATGTAACTCCTTCTTTCATTCTTTCAGTGTTTTACTCAATGAGGCCATCCTTATTTAAGCTTACAGACCCATACTCACTTTCCATAACCCACTTCACCACTTTAGTTGTCCCCTCAACACTTACTAGGTTCTATCATATACATATTTTATCTTGTTTATTGTTTCTCGCCTATGATTAGACTTTATGCTCACATGAGCTTTCTGTTTCATTTGTTGCTATATCCACAGCAATTAGAAAACTGCCCATCATGGATATGCATTCAATGACTGATGAATGAATGAAAAAGGAAAGCATTGAGAATAAAATTTCAGGCCAATCTCTTCCCTGCAAAAAAGAAAAATTCTAAATAAAACTTTAAAGAAACTTGTCAGTACTGTGTAAAATTTGGATTTATTCTGCAATGTAAGAGGGCTTGTCCTTTTAAAAACGAGTCAATACTCTAGCAAAAAATATATAAATATATTTTATATTTATTTATTTACATTTATATATTTTTATATTTTTAAAATATATATACACACATTTATGTATGGTTATCTAAGTAGAGATAGAAGAGCATTTGATTAAATTCAACAATAATCAATAATACACCAAAAAATCCTTTTAGAAAGCCAAGAGGAAATATATAATTTCTTTTTACATATAGAAAATCTCTCAGTTTTCTAAGAGTTTCCTAAGATAATTTTTGTATATTACAGATATATAATATATAAATATATATATATAATATATTTAATACAAATATAATCTGTTTGCTATTGACTGAATATTTACCACCCCCTACTGCCTTGAAACCATGTTGAAATCCTAATTCCAACTCCATATGAGTTCCAAATCCATAATGATATTTGCAGGTGGGACCTTTAATAGGTAATTAAATAATTAGGTAATGAAGGTGGAGCCTATATGAATGGGACTAGCTCCTTCTATGTATGAACACTAGAAGCTGGCAGTCTTCAACGCAAAACAGGGCTCTCACCAGAACCCAACCATGCTGGCACCCTGATCTCAGAGTTTCAGCCTCCAAAACTATGAGAAATAAATGTCTGTTGTTTATGAGCCAGCCAGCCTACTTTGGAATAGTAGCTAATTTTACAAAGAAAGAATAAAATGGTCAATAGATCCTCCAGGTGTCTACCTGCACATATTAGCTAAAAAAATTTATAATTATTTTTCAGTGTAAGCCTTTTACTCATGCGGTATATTCTGTGCTTGCCCCTGAGGCATGTTAGACTGGGAATGGCTACAGGTCAGCTGGCAGTGACAAGCGGCATCTGGTCTAGGATGTGGAACTACATCTCATTTTAACACAGTCAGCCCAGTTAAAATCTTTAAAGTTCTTCAGGAAAGAGAAAAACTTCTCAGACAGGGAGGATGATTTGTCTGGGCTCCGAAGGGAGACTCTGCAGGGTTGGGAATTGGGACACTCAAGTACAACTGAATTTTCAAAATTACCATCTTTCAATTCTTGGGCTCTCACTCTTCCCTACTGATGTTATAACTTTCACATAAGAAGTCTGGCAAATTGCTGAATTAATCAGCAATGTGTAGGCTGAATTCATCAACTGCAGGATTAGATTCTGCCTCTGTCAACTCTGGAGCAAAAGGGATATGAGGTTCTTTCAGTGCAACTGTGGAGTCTCACCAGTACTTGAGATCATGCTTTGAATTTAAAAACCTTAGCCTTGCCATTTTTTTCAAGTCCTCCAGGAGAGTTAGAAATACATTGGCCACCTACGGTCTTTGTATTCCTCATTCTTATCATAGCGATTCATCTCAGAAACCATTTATTCTGACAAGGCCAATTTTTTTTTTCAGTACCTACTTCCTACCAGGTGTTTGAGTACATGCTTTACCACTGTATACTACAGTTTCTGGTGTCCCATCCTCGGGTTCCAATAGTAAATGTAAGGTTTTCAAACACAACCACTTCAGAAAACTAGTTTTATATTCACATTTCCTTGAGACTTTGTGGTCTGCCCTATTCCTGATATGGATTATGACATTATCAGTGTTCCAATAGAAAGAGTTACGTTCACACTGAAAATGCTTACTGGTTAATAAGTGGCTTATATAATCACTGAGTTATCCGAAGAAACAGACTATAGACTCACCTTCCAGGAATGAGAAGTCATAACACAAAACTGAACTGATAATGCAGAAAATCACTTCTCAAGTCCGTCAGGAGGTTTTCACTATAGCCACCAGCTCCAGAACCACGCCATCTTTGTACCACAAGGAAACCATATGCTAGATTAGAAAGCCAGCACCTCCAGAAATGTGCAGCCTGTTAAGAGCCACCGATAAAACAAATCTCTCCACTGACTTCAATTCTCAATTAAAGTCCCCTGTGAGTTCTTCTGAATTAGACACCCATACCAGAATTCTGGCTGCAAAGAAATCTAGGAAATATAATTGCCTTCCAAACTCTGCCAAACAAAAAGGCATCCTAAAAGGAAGATAAATAAAAGTCAAGCAAAATGACCCATAGTATCTACCCCTATAATTTAGGGGAAAGAACTGTTTTAGGATATATGTCCAAAAATGCTCATAGCATTGTTGTTTATAATATCAAAAACTGGAGACAAACAGGAAAATTGTGTCTAAGAGTATGTCCAGATATGTTTGCAGACAGGAAAGATGAACACTCATATAGTAGTAAATGAATGAATTATAGCTACACACAAATATGGATGCTTCTTAGAACATAATATTAAGAGTAAAACAAGTTAAAACTACTATACACAGTATGATAAAAATTTTCATAAAACT
This sequence comes from Mustela erminea, assembly GCF_009829155.1. Classification (NCBI taxonomy): domain Eukaryota; kingdom Metazoa; phylum Chordata; class Mammalia; order Carnivora; family Mustelidae; genus Mustela; species Mustela erminea. The sequence continues at coordinate 77,304,017 of NC_045615.1, forward strand.
CAAAAAAATTATATTACTTAAGCATACATACATATGCAGTATAGCTCTAGTTTAAAAAGCAAATAAATGATAACCATCAAATTTATGAGAGACAGAAGACACTGAAATTGAGAAGAACATATTAGCTTCAATGGAACTGGTAATATGCAAGTTGTTAGGTGGCTGTGAATTTACCAGTGTTCATTCTCTTATGTTTCAAACATGTTATATTCCATATTTATGTATCATATAGTTACGTGCTAAAATTTTTCAAGCTTATGTAAGCTTAGGTTGCATTAAAACCTATATATTTTCCAAATAAAAGAAAAGAAAATAATAGCTTTTCTACTTGAGCGGTCAACATATTATCTATAGTCACCTCAGGTGGTAGAGATTAAGTAGGACATTGGCAAGCTATACGGTCTTTACAATAGTGCTTCTCAACCTCAACTGCATGTTGGAGTCATCTGGGAGCCTTAAAAAAATATTGATGTGAGTGTCCCTCCACTAGAGATAATAATTTAGAGGGTCTGGGATGCAGCCTGGGTCCCAAATTTCATAAAGATCCCCAGGTTATTACACTTAAGTTGTATACTATCACTTTAGAGGAATATACCCAGGATTTGGTGGGTCCTCCAAAGAGGCATAAAATGAGTGCTGAGCCTTAGAGAAGAGAATCGTTAGACTGGAGGACAACATTGGCAGAGCTGTTGTGTTAAGAGGTTGGAGTAGATTCATTCTACTTGAGACAGTCTGTAGCACCACCTTTCCATCTGATGTGTATCTTGAAACAGAAGTCTTCTGAGAGATTTGAAGGTTCCTGAAGGCCATGTTTTCATGTGTCTGGGGTCTTAAGCCAGATATGCTCAACATACTGAGTTATACATTTTTTTTAAGATTTTATTTATTTGATACAGAGAGAGAAATCACAAGTAGGCAGAGAGGCAGGCAGAGAGAGAGAGGGGAGGAAGCAGGTTACCTGCGGAGCAGAGAGCCTGACACGGGGCTCGATCCCAGGACCCTGGGACCGTGACCTGAGCCAAAGGCAGAGGCTTTAATCCACTGAGCCACCCAGTCGCCCCCTGAGTTATACATTTTTAAAAGTTTACACAAGGATAAAAGGAACTAGAATCCTTTTCAGGGCCAGTACCTCTTATCAGTCAGGAGAGCAGACATATGGAGAAAACCTATTACAAATGCAGGAAAAGAAGGGATCCAGAATTTTCTCAAACACTGGCACTTTACCAACCCAACCTAAAGGCCTGGGAGTCTGTGTGTGATTACGAGTTATGCAAAATTTAGAAGACATGAGAGCGTACCTGCGGAGAACTGGCAAACCTATGATATTATGTTCTCATAAGTATCCTTAATGAAAAATATTTTCATTTTTTTTAAATGCACTTGGGTGGCTCAGTGGGTTAAAGCTCTGCCTTTGGCTCAGGTCATGATCCCAGGGTCCTGGGATGGAGCCTTGTATCGGGCTCTCTGCTCAGCAGGGAGCCTGCTTCCCCCTCTCTGTCTCTGCCTGCCTCTCTGCCTACTTGTGATCTCTGTCAAATAAAAAAAAAAAATTAAAAAAATAAATCTTAAAAAAAATTTTTTTTTTATCTTAACACCAGAATAACCTATGATATGGTAAACATATGACTCAGGATTCACCCCTTTCCTTGGACACCCACCTTGCACATATTTACATGCAGGTAGATCATCTATATTTTCACTCAGAAAATAATATTAATAAAGTCTAGTCCCAGTCCTGGCTTCCAGGCCCATGTGGGTGTGTTAGAATTCACCTCAAACCTGCAAATGTGAGCTCTTCCAACAGACATGGATGCTCTAGCTGCCCTGGGTTCACTTCCCAAGGCTCTATTTTCATCAAACTGTTCTTCAGGTCCTCTCATTATATTAGAAGGAAATCTTCAAGCATCTTTTAGCTGCCTTTAACAGATATCTTTAGCAACTGGTAGTCTCTTTTTCCATGAGAACATTATGCCAAAGGTACACAGTAAACTGCAGGCAATTGCAGAAGCGGTCAACTGGAGTCAGGAAGAGCAAAAACAGCACCCGTAGGCTGGGAAGGGGAGGCATCCACTAAGCTATGGATCTGTAAACAAAAACTCCTATGAATAGAGGAAGTCATTTATAGAAAGAAGAGAGGATAACTACATAATTCATGATAGAAGAAAAACAAAGCAGATTTTCTCAAACTTGAATCTATCCATTACATGTTCCTCTGCAGAACATTAGCTTCCTGAGAGCCCAGTTTGGAAACCTTGGACCTTGACCAACTTTCAAATAGTCCTCCACATATGTGATTTCAAGAGCACAGAATGATCCTTTACATTTGAAATTTATAAAGTTTTGTCATATTTGAATATTTATTATGCTGTTATTAAAATACACAGATCAAATCTCATGTAAAAAGTCTTGTTATGTCATTTAGGAAAAAAATTTATTCAGATCTCTTGCCTTATCACTCCCACAGCATGACAGGCCGATTCCTCAAAAAATACAAGCACATTATATTGTATTTCTTATCCTCTGAAATAAGAATTATAATTCTCTTATTCCAGAGAATAAGAAATAAGGCCCAGGAATATTTTTGACAAGATACTCTTTAAGAGCCACAGAGGCCAAAGTAAGACCCTCCACTTAGTTCTAGGGCTGTTGGTTGCCCTCACATTTTAAAACTGCACTTGGTTCCACAGAGGACTCTTGGTAAATATATTTTACTCCTTCAAACCAATCATCACCTTCTAATTGTCACTAGCAAAATTTGCACCCAGGGAAAGTATCAGATGGAAAAGCTAGGTAGAATTTATAAACAGCATGCAATTCTCCTAGTTTCTAGCGGATAGGCACAAGGCCTTTATCACCAATTTAAATCCCTTAGAACAATTCACAGTTATTTTCAGACCAAGAGCTCCATACCCTTCTACAATTTCATATCCGATAACCCCCTGGATGTCCACCAGCATCTCCAATTCGACAAGACTAAAATTAGCCCATCACCTTCTCACCAAACTCCCCACTTCCTCTGCCTCTGTAATAAATAAAACCTTATTATCTATCCAGTTTCCTAATCTAGAATATTCAGCACATTACTCCTTCCATATTAAGTCCAATAATTTCAGCCTCCAAAGTCTCCCCATTTCGGTCCTCTTCCTTGTCTACTTCCTTCACCTCAGCCCTCATCCCGTCACGTGGGCTATTACAATAGCCACGCTATCAAATAATCTTCCTAAACTGCTTTCTGCCTCCTGCCATCTACCCTCACAGTAGCACAAAGACATCTTTCTAAAACACAAATATGTTTGCACACCTCTCCTGCGTCAAAGCCTTGGTAGAGTCCCATTTTCTTCAGGATTAAGATAAATTCCTGTGCATGTTTGTGGAGCCCTTATAAGTTCATGTCAGTCTGAATTTATCTTCCTTTCCCAGAATTCCAACCCTACATACCTGATTTATGCTTCCCTACAAAAAACTTATTATTCCTCTAACATGCCTATATTTTAGCATGCACTATGCTATCTGTATAAAGTGCTCCTCTCTGATTCTTTATGTGGCAAATACCCGCTTCCCTTTCAAGTTCTGCTTCTGCATAACTTTCCCTGAAAAATCTTGCCTCCTTCCCCAGGCTACTGGTTGCTCCCCGTTCTGTACCACTATCATGACCTCTATCTACCTCTTATGGCCTGAATTGTGTCCCCAAAAATATATGTTTGTGTCCTAACCCCTAGTACCTGTGAACTCAGCCTTATTTGGAATGAGGTCTTGGCAGAGGCAGTTGAGTGGAGATAAGATCATACTGGATTCAATGACTAATGTCCTTATAGGAAGGGGAAAGTTTGGACACAGACAGATACACACCAGGGTAAACATCATGTAAAAACTAAGATACAGATGGAGTGATGTGACTCCAAGCCAAGGAACACCAAAAACTTCTGACAAAAGCCAGAAGCTAGGAGACAGACATGAAGTAAATACACCCTCAGACACTCCAGAAGGAACTAACCCAGCTGACACCTTGATTTTGGACTTCTAGTCTTTATAGCAGCCCTAGGAATCCAATAGCTACCCAACCTTAGAGTTCTGTATGTCACTATTTTTTACTTATACCTGTTTCTGCCTCCAAAAAAAAAAAAAAAAAAAAAAAAAACAGCAAATTCCTCCACAATAGAGCTTGTACCTTGTTTGTTTTGTACCTTACCCTCTGTTTCCAGCCCTTTCCCTTCCAATTTGCCAAGCAAAGTTCCTGGCAGCTGGTAGGCTCCAAAAACCACAGAATAAAAGAAAAAAGGGGGAAGGATAGGAAGGAGGCTAAGATAAGGCATCGTCATCATGGTAGATGGATTGAAGAAAATGATGTATCTTAACCATTCCATCAAATGCTTCCTGATGTCTTCATTAAATGTTTTTCTCTCAGAAATATTACAATGTTAAGGCTTCTACTTATGGATGACAAGTACTATCTGTCTATATTGATGGTAAAAACTAGTAACCAGGGGTTCCTGGTGGGTTCAGTTTGTTGAGTGTCTGTCTTTGGCTCAGGTCACGATCCCAGAGTCCTGAGATCAAGCCCCACATCAGGCTCCCTGCTGAGCGGGTAGCCAAATTCTCTCTTCCCAGTTCCCCCTGCTTTTTCTGCTTATTTCTCTCTCTCTCTCTCTCTCTCTCTCTCACACACACACACACACGCCATCAAGTAAATAAATAAAATCTTTAAAAAACAACAACAACAAAAAGCTAGTAACCAGTGTTTGGGATCCAGCCTGCAGATATGATTTCTTCAGCCCTCAGAGTATTTGGCCCACAAAAAGTTTGTGTTTTTTTTCAAGTTTTTATTAGTGTCTATCCTATTAAACCATACATAAAGTCCAAAGTTGGGTTTTATTTAGCAAACAATCACTGGCAAACAATGGGTTCTCATTCCCATGTGTCCACAGCTTCCAGCCTCTAAGTGGTGATGTCCCTTCAGGTGACACTCACCCTCTCCTACGCACCACAGGCCCCCGTACAATGCCACCTCTTTTCCCAGATCATCTGCCTAGAGTCGACACCCCACCAACTGCCATAGGAACTAAGATGGTAAATGTGTCACAAAAACTGTTTTGACGAAGTCTTTATTCCAAAATATGGTTAATATTTTCAAACAATAACTCTAAAGAAAATGGAAGGATGGATGGTGTGCTTTAAGATAAGTAAGTTCCTAGTGTTGTCCTGGAGATTCAGACTATGGGATTCTCATTAATGAAACTGTCATATCACCTTCTACAACCCCAGAGGGTATAACCGTTAGCCTTCTTTCACTCTTCACCACAGCGATCCAAAACTCTGAGGCAAATGAAAAGGTACAGATAGCACCGTTGCTATTTTCATAACCTAAGTGGCCTCAAACTCAGGTTCACAGTAAATGTTCTTGTGGTATTTATTTTATCATTTTGAAAATAAGTTCAAGAAGAAAAGTGAGTAAGTCTAAAAAGTCCTTTACAAACCAGCATTAACACACAGATACCACAGAAAAAGTCTGTTACAGTTTAGATGCACTTAACTCCACCTTCTCTTCATCATTTCATATTCTTCTGGAGAAAGCAGAAGCACTGAACTAAAGGCTCAGGATGAAAATTAAAGAAAAGAAAACACTTCAAAAAAAAAAAAAAAAAAAACAGCACTTTCAGTTTTAGTTCCTGAAAGGTATAAGATGTTTCTGGCATTGAACAGAATTGGTTTTGCCAATTTAAGAATCTCTATGTTGAGATAGCTCTCCACAAGTGTGTACCATCATTGAATGGGGTTGTCTCTTCACTTAGTCATTTTTAAGCGAATTTTTGTGGAATAAAAGATCCCCTGAAAAATCATCCTATTACTAATCTATTCCTGAGGAAATACTCTTGGGAATCAGGATCTCAAAAATCCCTTCATAGAGATGTGACTACTAAAGAAAGGGTTACCTGAGTTCATTGGAAATGCTTTTCATTGGGATGTTAGACCAGGAATCTCACCTTTTTTGCACTGAATTGTTGATATAACTTTGTGGGCGTCTTTGAGATTTCCATTTCTTCAGAGAAAAATACAATGATAAGGGAAAGGGTGAATCATAAGAAGGAGGAAATACAGATTTTCAAAATTTGCATCTCAAATGTTTGGACAAGAGATCATTTATGTGTGCCATTCTTTAACTAAGTCCTTTCCAATTTACCCAGTTCTAGTCCTTTCTAAGTATTACTTTCAGTAATGTGCTGATGAATTAAATGAAGCCTGGGGTGTGACTGCTTTATCTGACTTTTAAAGATCACAGTCTCTGTTTATTGAGTTCCCCCAACCAAAATACTCAATAAAAGTCAAATCTCTAATTCACTTTCAGGTATACACAGAAAAAGGAAAAAATAAAGGAAATATCAACCCAAATTATGTAAAGCTTCTTTTGGCAAAAGATAACTGAATTTCAAGACATAGAACAGTTACATGAAAAGAAAGCTATTAAAGCATATGTACAGAAACCTGAACGGTATATTCAGAAAACAGATCACAAGTGGTTATATACAGAAGTATGTGCTTCTGGTTCTCTATAGTTTGTATAAACAATAAAGTATTTTTCACGGCCTAAATGACAACTCTTATCAGAGATATTGTTTTATCTGAAGGAGATAGGTGGGAGAGGGATAATTTCCTATTCTCTTTTTATCTTTTATTAGTTTCAGAGGTAGAATTTAGTGACTCATCAGTTGTGTACAACACCAGCATTCATTACATCAAGTGCCCTCCTTAAGCGCATCATCCAATTATCCCTCCCCCCACCCACACCCCCCAGTAATCCTCAGTTTGTTTCCTAAAGTTTACCCTTATGTTTTGCCTCCCTCTCAATTTTCACCTTACTTTATTTTTTTCCCCTTCCCCCATGTTCATCTGTTTTCTTTCTTAAATTCCACATCAAATGAAATCATATGGTATTCGTCGTTCTCTGACTTCTTTTGCTTGTCATCATACCTTCTAGCTCCATACATGTTCTTGCAAGTGGCAAGATTTCATTCTTTTTGAGAGCTGAGTAACAGTCCATTGCATATATACACATCTTCTTTATCCATTCATCCATCAATGGACATCTGGGTTCTTCCATATTTTGGCTATTCTAGACATTGCTTTTATAAACATTGGGGTGCATGTGCCCCTTCAAATCACTATGTTGTTATCCTTCAGATAAATACCTCATAGTGCAATCACTGGGTCATAGGGTAGTTCTATTTTCAACTTTTTGAGGAACTCCCATACTGTTTTCCACAGTGGCAGTACCAGCTTGCATTCCCACCAACAGTGTAAAAGGGTTCCCTTTTCTCTGCTTCCTTGCCAACATCTGTTGTTTCCAGAGTTGTTCATTTTAGCCATTCTGACTGGTATAATGTAGTTTCTTATTGTGGTTTTGGTTTGCATTTCCCTGTTGCCGAGTGATGTTAAGCACTTTCTCATGTCTGTTGGCCATCTGTATGTTTTCTTTGGAGAAATGTTTGTTCATTTCTTCTGCCCATTTCTTGATTGGATTATTTGGTTTGGGAGTGTTGAGTTTGATGAGTTCTTTATAGATTTTGGATACTTACCTTTTATCTGATAAAACATTTGCAAATATCTTCTCCCATTCCATAAGTTGCCTTTAGTTTTGTTGACTGTTTCTTTTGATGGGCAAAAGTTTTTTATCTTGATGAAGTCCCAACAGTTTGTTTTTGCTTTTGTTTCTCCTGGTGTTTGGAGAGGTGCCTAGCAAGGAGTTGCTGTGGCTGAGGTCACAGAGGCTGCTGCCTATGTTCTCCTCTAGGATTTTGATGAATTTCTCACATATAGGTCTTTCATACTTTCACTCTTCACAGATGACATAATACTCTATGTAGAAAACTCAAAAGCCTCCACCCAAAAATTGCTAGAACTGATATAAGAATTCAGCAAAGTCTCAGGATATAAAATCAATGCACAGAATTCAGTTGTATTTCTATACACTAACAATGAGACAGAAGAAAGAGAAATCAAGGAATCAATCCCATTTACAATTGCACCAAAAACTGTAAGATACCTAGGAATAAAGCTAACCTAAGGTAGATGATCTGTATTCTGAAAAGTAGGAAAGAATATCCAATGGGGAAAAAAAAACAGTCTCTTCAACAAATGGTGTTAGGAAAATTGGACAGCCACATGCAGAGGAATGAAACTGGAGCACTTCCTTATACCATACACAAAAATAAACTCAAAATGATGATAATTTCCTATTTTTAAAGAACTTCATAGATTAGTCTAAATCATGTCTTTGCAACTGACCTGGACAGAACTGCATCATAGCCTGGAGTGAGCCAGAGAAGTATGCCAATGGGGTGGAGGGCAGTAGAGAGAGATTTAGTCCATGATCTAAGAGTGGGGAGGGTAGGGCAAGGTCAGGCACAAGGGTTTTCTGAAAGACTTAGAAGTTGAGAATCAGACACATGACTAAGATTGGGCAGTAAAGAGCAGCAAGTAACCAGAGGGAGTAGGTGAGGTAAGCAGAGATTGGAAAACAAATGCAAAGAGCAGTGACTAGAGACCCTGTGCAGGAAAACTATAAAAATAACACTGTCCTCTGAGAAACGGTAAGATTTCCTTGATAATTGGTGAGATCTGTGATTTTGACAGACTATTGGTCTTGCTTGAGAATTTGCAGGGTCCCTGTAGTGAGAAGATGTATGAGCTCAAAAAGTCAACACTGGGGTAAATCTTACATAAATATATTGATTCATCTGTCAATACTAATGCCAGTGCCGAACTATTTGATTATTGAATCCCTATGGGACATCTTATTGATAGTTTCCCCCTACTATGCTTCTATTTCCTGAATTTCTTAGGTATTCATATTTTTATTTCATATTTTTATGTTTTTAATTAATATTCATATGAATGATATTCATATTTTTAATGATATTTAGGATAAATGAAGGCTGGAGAGTAACACCTTTTTAAGACTTGTAAAGATCACTTTCCTATTAGAAGTGGGAATTTAGATCAAATTTCCCAAAAAAACTTCTACTGGAATTTTTCTTGGAATAGTATTCAACTTAGCAATTAACTAGGGAGAAGTTAACATGTTCACAATATTCTTTCTTTTAATTTAAATCTTATTTTATGTCTTTCACTGAAGTATTATTTTTTTTTCCAAAATTCTTACTGAAGTTATCTCTTAGTATTTATATTTCCTTTTGCTTTGTGGGTACTGCTGATTCCTTTTGCTTTCTAATTGATTTTAGCAAGTTTATATGAAAACTATTGATTTTTATATACTCACCTTATATATAGCTAGTTTACTGCTGCCTTTTAGTCCAATGAAATTTGAGTCTCTAGGGTTTTCTACATACACTCTACAATAATAAACATTTCCTTGTCTTCAATAGCTGTACTTCTTACCACTACCCTAATTCATTGAAATTCATACTCTCTATATTTTGGTGACTCTACTTTTTCTATCTGGTCTGTTTCTCTCTCCTTTGTCGCTTTTCTCTATCTTCTGTCCCTTAACTGGATAAATCTTAAGCACATTCTAGCCTCTAGACTGTTGCGAGTCCCTCCGTCCCCCTGGTGAATATTTGCTAAGTAATTAACTCTAATCTCTCACATATGCCATAGACCCATACTTCCAAATATTTAAAGATATTGATATGTGGCTGTCTCACCAGTTTCTCAAACCTAATACATTCGATATGGACTTCCTTTTCCAACCATCTTTGTTATTTTTATTGTTGGAATATCTTCTTTATCCACTTATTCACTGATGGACACTTAGGTTGTTTCCATGTCTTGGCTATATAAATAATGCTGCAATAAATTTATGATACAGATATCTTCTTGATATTACTTTGATTTCCTCTGAATATGTATCTAGAAATGATATGTCCTATTTTTAATTTTTTGAGAAACCTCCATATGGTTTTCCATAGTGGCTCCACCCATTTACATTTCCATCAAGAACACACAGGGTTCCTTTTCTCCACATCCTCATCAACACTTTTTACCTCTCATCTTTTTGATAATAGCCATTCTAACAAGTGTAAGGTGGGATCTCATTGTCATTTTTGTTTGCATTTCCCTGATGATTAGTGATGTTGAGCACCTTTACATGTACCTGTCGGCCATCTATATGCCATCTTTAGAAAAATATCTGTTCAGGTTCTCTGCTCATTTTTTTTTAGTCAGATTGTTTGTTTTTTTTTGCTATTGAGTTGTGTGAATTCTTTATATGTTTTGAATATTAACCTCTTACTTGATGTATGGTTTACAAATACTTTCTCCCATTCTGTAGCCTGCTGTTTCATTTTGCTGATTATTTCTTTTGCTGTGCTGAAGTTTTTGGTCAATAAAATATTTGTAAGCCAAATATAACAGCACATTAAAAGGATCATACAGAATAACCAAATGGAATTTATCCCTGGGATGTAAGGATGGTCTGACGTATGTAAATCAATAAATGTAATACACCGTATTAATAGAATGAAAGATAAAAATCACTCGATCGGGGCACCTGGGTGGCTCAGTCATTAGCATCTGCCTCCAGCTGAGGTCATGATCCCAGGTTCCTGGGATGGAACCCCTCATAGGGCACCCAGCTCAGTAGGAACCCTGCTTCTCCCTCTCCCATTCCCCCTGCTTGTGTTCCCTCTCTCACTATTATTCTCTCTGTCTGTGTCAAATAATAAATAAATAAATATTTTTTTAAAAATCACATGATCATCTTAATATATGCCAAAAAAAAGACATCTGACAACATTCAATACCACATTCTAAAACCCTCAAAAATTTGGGTACAGAAGGAACATAGCTCAAGATAATTGATACCATATGCAACAGACCCACAACTAACATCATACTCAATGGCAAAAGATTGGAACTTTTTCCTCTAAGATCAGGAACAAGACAAGGATTCTCATTCTCACCATTATTATTCAACATAGTACTGGAAATTCTAGATAGAGAAATTAGGGAAACAAAGACATAGAAGGCATTCAGATCAGAGGGAAAGAAGTAAAATTGTCATTATTGGCAGATGATATGAGCTTATATATAGAAAACCCTAAAGACCCAACAACAACAACAACAACAAAAAAAAAACTATTGGAACTAATCAGTGAATTCAGGGAAGTTGCAGGATATACAATGAACATACAGAAATCAGTTGTGTTTCTACACCCAAAAATGAAATATCTAAAAAAGAAATAAAGGAAAAATCCCATTCACAAGAACACCAAAAACAATAAAATACTTAGGAAAAAACTTAACGAAAGAAGTGGAAGTACAATGAAAACTACTTTGATAAAAGACACTGAATACAAATAAATGGGAAAATATCCCATGTTCATGGATTGAAAGAACATTGTTAAAACATCCAAACTACCAAAAACCACATATAGACTCAATGCATTCTCTATCAAAATTCCAGTGACATTTTTGTCAGAAAGGGGAAAAAAATCCCCAAATCTGTATGGAATCACAAAAGATCCCAAATAACAAAAGCAATCCTGAGAAAGAACAAAGCTGGAGGCATCATACTTTCTGCTTTCAAAACAAGTTAATTACAACAGTATGATACTGTCATAAACATAGACCAATGGAACAGACTGAGAGCCCAGAAATGAACCCCCACATACATAGTCAAACCATACTTTACAAGGGACTCAAGAACACTCAATGGGGAAAGAGTAGTCTCTTCAACAAAGGATGTTGAGAAAAGTGATTAACCACACACAGACAAATGAAATTGGACCCGTATTTTACATTACTCACAAAAGTTAACTCAAAATGGATTAAAGACTTAACCATAAGACCCAATACTATAAAACTTCTGGAAGAAAAAATAGGGAGAAAGCTCCCTGACATTGGTCTTGGCAATGCTTTTTGGGGTGTGACACCAACAACACCAGCAACAAAAGCAAAAATCAACAAATTTGTTGGTACTACATTAAACTAAAAAAGCTTCTTTATTCTTCTTAAAACACTTTCAACCTGCTGCTCTCCTACTCAAGGTAAGTGATATGTCCCTACTTTCCACAACATCAAGCCCAAAGTCCTACCCATACTGCAGTCTGTAAAATATGCAATACAAATAATGCCTGTCTCATACAGTTGTGTGAAAATTAAATAAAAATTTAATCAAGATTCTCTCAATGAATGCTTCTTTCCAACAAATTAAAAAATTCACCCTGGCTTTAGAGCCTCTCTCTAAATAGATCCCCTGAGGCAAGGGAAACAAAAGCAAAAATAAACTATTGAGACTATATCAAAATAAAAAGGTTTTGCACAATAAAGAATACAATAAAAAAAACTAAAAGGCAACCTATGGAATGGGAGAAGATATTTGCGAATGGGTTAGTATAAATACTATAAATAAAGAGTTAGTATCCAAAATATATAAAGAACTTATACAACTCAACATCCAAGAAACAAATAATCCAACCAACAAACTGAGCCACCCAGGCGTCAAGAAACAAATAATCCAATTAAAAATTGTCAGAAGACATGAACAGACATTTCTTCAAAGAAGACATCTAGGTGGCCAACAGAAACCTGAAACATGTTCATAATCACTTATCATCAGGTCAAGTTCACATAGCTAGTCAGAATTTCACCATAGAACTGAGACCCTTATCTGTCTCCAAAGCTCTTGATCTTAATCAGTCCATTATTCTATTTTAGCATAGGAACTGGCAGGTATAATACAACTTTATTTTATTTATTTTTTTATTAAATTTTTTATTTTTTATAAACATATTTTTATTTTAAAATAGTATTTCAGTAGAACGTAAGCCTTTTTTACATTTAAATTCAATTAGCCAAGGTATGGTACGTCATTAGTTTTTGATATAATGTTGAATGACTCACTAGTTGAGTATAACTTCATAAACCTTTCTAAAATAGATATAAAATGGCTTCTTCATGAATCCTGCTAAGATGTAAAATTGTTTACATACAGAAGAAGGAATTATATTGTCATAAGATAGAGTAGAAAAGATTATATTGTATGAAGTATCTGATTAATAAAAATTAGTTTATATTTATGAAATTCAGTTGTCTGCTTGGTAAATAGTAATTAATTTTACAAAGTACAAAAGTCTCCTTTCCACTGTTTTTGCTGAGGGCACTATTCCCTTTACTTTATTCACACATTACTATGGTACTGCTGCCTGGAGGTTGTACTTACTATTCTTTTTTTTTTTTTTAATTTTTTATTTTTTATAAACATATATTTTTATCCCCAGGGGTACAGGTCTGTGAATCACCAGGTTTACACACTCCACAGCACTCACCAAAGCACACACCCTCCCCAATGTCCATAATCCCACCCCCTTCTCCCAACCTCCCTCCCCCCAGCAACCCTCAGTTTGTTTTGTGAGATTAAGAGTCACTTATGGTTTGTCTCCCTCCCAATTCCATCTATTCTTAATATGAATGTGGTCATTCTCCTTCCCTGTATGAAGAAAAAATTACCCCCAAAGGAAAAAGGGATGGAGACACTTCTTCACTGCTTATTCTAAGTTCTGAAACCAATAGAGCTAGGTGTCCCAGCTAGGTGTCCCAGCTATGTGTCCCAGCTCAAGCTCTGATCAGGGGAAAAAAGCAGTTAAACGCAAATATTCCTGATATCTAGCTTGGGAAAAGTTACCAAGGGTTTAATTCATTCAACAAATATTTTCTAGGGCCTATTCATTCCAAACATTGTGCTATAGGCCAGGGATGCAAAAGACTAAACATGTAAAATGTCCTCAAGAAAGTACCCTCTACTGAGTAGTTTGACCTACAGGCTAGAGAGGAGATGGAACATGTTTAAAATTTCCTTTTCATGCTTTATTTTTCATGTTGTATTGTGTTTCTATGTCTTTTGTACAGTGCTGATATTTTGAAGCAGGAGAATAAAGGTGCTGATTGTTAACTCATTCTGTAATATTCATACATAGGCCAAATGCAGAAAATAAATGACTATTTTTAAAGTTGTAGATGAGTTCCAGCTTAAAAATACACATAAACACATACATACATTACACATACCAAATACAAGAAGGTTTTTATTTTAAATTGAGGAAAAAAAGAATAAACCAAATAAAGAGTACTGGAAAATATACTAACACATGGATAAATACAAGATATACAAAATGCAAAATGTATCTAAACATTTTCTATCTCCTTTGTTATCTTCTCTCTCCTATTCCAAATAAGCTTTTCTATTTAGTTTTTTGAAAGCAAATTTTTTCAAACTAAAACTTGCAATTCACTTATACTTAAGTCATCAATATTGTTTCATGAAAGCATTTTGATGTCTAAATTGGTCATAAATGTTTTAAAAACATTCTCACCACATTTCCTTTCTCTAGAGAAGGAATGACAAAATTCCTTCTAGAGAAGGAATGACAAATGAAAAAAGATTTTCATTTCATCTGAAGTGAAAAAATGTCCAGGTTTGGAAGTTGTCTCACCTTGGTAAAAGGTTATTCTTCAATCTTCAGTGGAATCCACAGAATGTCTGAACAGTCATCTAAACATTCATGGCTTATCACATTGGGCAGGACATTTCCTTTTCTGTCTTGAAATGTGGTCTGTGATCTCCATGGAGTGGCTCAGATTTATTGTCTCTCCTTTGCACTGGTGTCCCATGGCTCACTCCACTATGATGACAGCCCTGGTGATTCTAATTAGGAATGGGAAGCAGGAGAGGAAACCCTCATTCTGCAGAATCCCTGCAAGATGATTGAAGGAATCTTTGCAGACCTCCTGCCTTTGGTCTTCTCCAGAGCAGTATACATAGGACTATAAAGGAGGTACAATATGTATTTTGCCAAAGATCCAGTGCATCTCAGAAAAGCAGAATCACACAGGGCATGCAGAGACTCAGAGGAGGTGTCCCATGTGGCTATTCCTTCTCTCTCCAACACATCTCTTTTCCCCTCCTCTCCATTTAATTTCCTTTCCTTTCCACACAGTCCACTTCTACAAGTCTTTTGACCAATCCTCTCTCTCTATCCTAGGGAAACCCACACCTCACCACAGAAAGAAAAAGTTCTCTCATCCTTTACCCTCAGTTCATTCCTAAACATTGAAAACTTGATTCTGGCAGGTAGTCAGATGCTAGTGAGGATTTTCCCCTTTTCATTGATGAAGAATTCCCTTAGCTAAAGGTGAAAATGTTTCTTTTACTGCAAAGAGAACTGCAGCTGGTTTCCTTGCTAACAAGTTCACCTGCTGTTATGGGTTGTATTATTTGAAGAATGATTTGGACCATTTTTGGAGACAGGGTCTTCACAAAAGTAACCAGGTTAAGATGCAATCATGAAGGTGAACCTAACTCAATTTGACTGGGGTGTTTATAAAAAGGGGAAATATGAACACAGATACACAACAGGGAGAGTATGATGTGAAGACAGAGGCAGAGATCAGGGTATATCTACAGGTCAAGGAATACCAAAAATTGCCACCACATCACCAGAAGCTGAAAGAAAGGCAAGAAACAGCTTTCCTCATTGCCTTTGGAAGGAATAAGCTACAGTATATCTTGATCTTTGAGCCTCTAGAATAGTGAGACAATAAACTTCTATTGTTTAAGCCACCCAGTTTCTGGTTCTTTGTTACAGCAGCCCTTGCAAACTAATACACCTGCCAAAGATAGTGTTCTTTCTTGAAGGCAGCACACCCTGATCTCAGTCTGACCTGTTAATTAGTCTGGTCCTGTCAATGAGTTTTTAAACCCTCACTGGACCCAGCTTCTAAGAGGAATTTCTGTACCAGCTGCAGAACTCTTTGTGGTCTTAAAAGGCTGATGCCAGCTCTGATTTTTTTTATTCCAAATCTCCATTCATTCCATCAACCCCTACACTCACAATGTGACCTTCCCCCCACCCAGGTCTTTTTCCAACCAGACTCTACAATGGAAGCAGGGCATACAAATCTCTTCATTTCAAACCCACAGTTCCCATTTTCCCCTCATCTTCCACCCTCCAGTTAGAAGGTAGTAAACTCTGAGAAAGGCTTCCCTTCATGTTTCTGGCCAAGATATCTTATCTGTACCTGAGATTCTTCTATCATAATGAGGTTTAAGATTCAGGAAAAAAATAGTTATGGAAGCTTTTGCTTCACTCCTGATTTCCTCCCGACATAAATCTTCCCTATTCCTAGGCACAGAACGAGCTGTAATTTAAACACAGGAATAAAAAGATAGAGTAATGGAGAAAAACTTACACCCTAAAATATTATCCTAAAATTCAAAAAATATATAATAAACTGAAAAACGCTATCATTAGAAGTATAATCATGGGATCATAACATAGGGACATGAACCAAGACAGGCTAGGGGTCAGGAAGATCACTGTAGAAACCACCTTTAAAGACAAGATGGTAATTCTTGTTAAGCAGGTGCTTCAGAGGCAGAAAGCAAGAAATGGCATTTCCATGGATGGCCAGAGACAAATCCCACAGCAGCAGCCACTGTTGCCACTTTGTCACCTTTTCTAGTAGATTCCCACCAGGACACTAATGTGTTTCCTCAAACAACTGGAATATGCCATTCCTTCCATTTGTGTTCTCACAAGTTTCTTTGTGATAACTGTGTTGAAAGAAATGGATATCATGAGGTAACAACTGTAGGGAGGACAGAACTACCCTCCTGTCTTGCTTTTTCCAATCTGTCATCTGTCTCTCACCACTCATTTTTGCTCAACTGTGTGCTATGGTTCTTTTCATCCCCGCATCCATGGCCCACCAAACTTATTGATAAAAGAATCTCAGGAGGAAAATGGACATGCCTCCTCCACATACCCACAATGTTTCAAAGAATTTACTGAGGTCCAAAAGAGAAATTTGAAATTTTGCAACCATCTGGAGCTGTCAAAATACATAAAATCAGCTACTAAAAAATGTGAAACATAAAGAGGTCTATCTGTTCTAGGATTATGTAAATAAATCTCAATAGTTTTAAAGATGTAGACCAAAACAGTCTCTTTATACTACCTCTGGAAGAGATCCACCATCACCATGTCTACCAACCTGCTTTCTTTTCCGCAAGTCATTTTATTTATGCTAGGTCATGTCATCCCCATAAATCAGTGGTTCCCAAAAGGGCTGCTCAAAAACTCACAGTACCTAGCCAAGAAGCACTGGATCTAAATCTCTAGATTTACGTTCCTCTTGTAATTCTGGGTCCTGATCAGGTTAGAGAACCACTGCTAAAATGCCATTCCAGAAAATACCAATTAATCACACTATTTTTTCTGTCATGGACAAATCTAATGTCTAGCACTTTTTCAGCCACTCCATACTCATGCCCATCATTGAAGATACAGATCAGTGTCCCAGGAATCAAATAGGCAATTGTGCTTCTGTGGCTAGAAGCAATGTGGTCCCCAGTGTAGAAGTCCAGTTTTGGAATTGCTTTCTGATTCATCACATCAGCTTGGTTTGCATCAAGAGTATCCCAGGCAGGAAGCCCAGAGCCTAAGGCAAGGCATTTCCCAGAGGCTGACTGTTAATCACCACAAAAAAGAAGTAGCTGGTAGGTAAGAGGGAAATGGTAGCCACATGTGTTCTGGCATTTAGTAAGCAGTGCAACTTATACTGAGACTTGTTTCCAATATTCCCACTGGCATTTTTAACCAGCTGCCAAAATACCTCCACTTGTGGCCCTGAGCCAGTGTAGGCCTGCTGCATGGCTGCTAGTACATTTGCCCTGGGCCATGTCTAAGGACAACTGAAAGGACAAACTTTCCTCACTCTAGCCCTAACTCAGATTCACAGGGGTGGCTAAGGACAAAATGTACTAGCAGTTATCTGCCCTGT
Organism: Mustela erminea; assembly: GCF_009829155.1. NCBI lineage: Eukaryota > Metazoa > Chordata > Mammalia > Carnivora > Mustelidae > Mustela > Mustela erminea. Next base: position 77,321,813 of record NC_045615.1, read on the forward strand.
GAGGGTGCAATCATCTGATACGTTATATGTTATCAGTTATCTGCCAGTATAACTCTAAATTACTTACCAGTAGCTGAAACATAAAGACATCCAGAGGCCAGATTATGGCTTAATAGTGATTATATAAATGGCACTCCAATGGGATTTGGAGCAATTCAAGTCATGGCTTTCGAGTATTGAGAGACCCATCTGCATATTAAATATGGCCCTGAACTGGAAATCATGATACACATTCAAATACTGCAGGAGAAGCAAAATGTTCTTGATCGTTCCAATCAAATGGTTGAAATAGTGCTACATTAATCAGAGAATTGGATTCTCTAAGTAGTCCTGCCAGAGAAGTAAAATTATTTCCTTTGGCAAGGTGCTCACCTCAGTGAGAAGGTTAAAGTGATCACAGAGGTACTCAAACTTTAGTTTGAGTATTCCATGTTTTTATAAAATAAACCAGATTCCACCCCACAGATCACTTTAAAAAGCTGCATGCAAAAGACTAAAGATGCAAAAGATAAAGTCTGCTAATCTACTTAAAACTGAGATCTCTTTCTATATCTCTTCTAGAATCAACTCCTACATTTTTTCACCATTTCAAAGAATATCATAAATTAAGTCTTTTAATAATTTAATTCCTATGGCAATAAAAAAACATTAGCCTCTCAGAAAGAAATTTCCTTTCACATAGCATAGGCTGAATTCTCATGAATCTTTTATGCTTAAAATTAACCAAAGTCACCTTGTAATAGAAAGCTCAGTTCAACAGCCTGATAGAAAAATGATGGCTCTCAATACATACCAGTATTTCTAATTTCCCTTCAATCTGTTCACGCTGATAAAACTAAGTACTCCTAATACCAATAGTCTTAAAAAGAACCATTTATGACAGAAACATTCAGAATGGTGGTACAGTTCAGCTCTCCTGTTCCCTCCCACATAGCACTGGCCCCAGGGACTGGGACTTTTGAGGGATGTTGCTACCTACTTTGGCCTACTGTCCCTTTAACATGAAAACAGTGAATATGATAAAAATGACTCTTCTCAGATTGATATGGAATTCTGGCCTATTTTTGGAACTTTGTATTTTTTTTTCCAGGGAAGGCACCTACCGGCAGTCACATCTAAAATGATCACAAAACTCCCATCCCAGTAATCATCCTGAATTCTGGCTAGCCTTGGCCATGGGATTTAGCTTTCAGGATTCTTGACAATAGAGATGAGAGAGTTCAACCCTCGGGACATATGCAGAAATGAAGGATGGCCCCTCCTACGCTGCAATCCCTTTGGTTCCTCTGGTTTTTCACATAATATCTGTGGATCAAGTTTTCAGCCCCTCTCATGTATATTGGTCTAATGTTCCTTTTAGAGAAATTTCAAATGTCCTACATTGGAAACCCTGCTTTCTACTGTGTCCTGGCTCATCTCTTTCCACTTATCTTCTCTCCATTCTTCTCCCCTTCACTTTCCTCCAGCATGAAATTAAATTCATCTCCTAGCTTCAGGCAGATCAGTTTATCCACCTTCTTTACTTGCCCGACATGTCACATGCAATATCTGTGTTTTCAGGTCTGACTTCTAACCCCAAGTGGCTTACCAAGATATTTTCCCCAATAAAAAACAATTTCCTAAAAAATTTTTAAAAGAAGATATGGGATATGTGTGTGTGTGTGTGTGTGTGTGTGTGTGTGTGTGTGTGTGTATTCTTTCTAGATACATGTGTATACCCAGACACACACAATGGAATATTACTCAGAACAAAATCTTGCCATTTGCAACAATGTGGATGGAGCTAGAGAATACTGTGCTAAGCGAAATAATCCAGTCAGAGAAAGACAAATACCATATGATTTCACTCATATATGGAATTTAATAAACAGAACAAATGAGCAATAGGAAAAAGAGAGAGACAGACAAATCTAGAAACAGACTCTTAACTATAGAGAACAAACTGATGGTTACAGAGGGGAGGTGGGTGGGGGATGGGTTAAACAGGTGATGGGAATTAAGGCATGCACTTGTGATGAGCACTGGATGAAATATGGAAGTGTTGAATCACTATATTGTACAACTGAAACTAAGATTACTCTGTATGTTATATAACCGGGATTTAAATAAAAACTTAAAAATAAAAATAATTTAAAAAATTAAAAATAAATAAAAAACAATTTCCTCCCTAAAATTAAATGCTACCAAGAGAACAAAATGTTAATCTTCATTCATGATTGGGGAAGATTCTGGAGCAGAGAATTCCCCTGCCACCCTGCAAAGTGGGGTAGAGAGAGACATTCACTTTCAGATCTTCCATTTACAGTGGTTTCAATTGTCTTGCCCTAACATAGATATAGATACTCTATAATGATGAAGCAGAAGTGGGGAATAGGAGTCAGAGATATGGGATTCACCCACAGCTTTGCAACTCTAAGAAACAGAGTAGAGCTCCAAATCCTATACCAAATCAGTGAACTTTGGTGGCTTGAACCAGTATGGTAACACATCATCAGACAAGAGCAGATAGATTTAAGATTAATTTTAGAATAAATTTTGTTTTGGATAAATAAGTGGAGGTGAAAGTGCCATTAACCAAGATGGAGAAAATTAGGGTAATTTTGAGGCAAAAAATTAGTCTGTTGGTTTTGGACACATCATGTTTGAGATGTCCATAAGATACACAAGATATCAAGTAAACAATTGGAACTTTAAAAAAAGGCCATGAGAAAGGACCCAAATAAATAAAATCATGAATGAAAGAGGAGAGATCACAACTAACACCAAAGAAATACAAACTATTTTAGTAGGTTTTTTATTATGCTCATGGATTCCATCAGTTAGGAATTCAGAAAGAGCACAGAAAGATGGCATGTATCTGCATAGTATCTGCAATCCAGCTGGAAAGAGTTGGAGGTTGGACTGACTAGAAGGCTGAGCATTGACCAGCTGGAGTTATCTGGAACTCTTTTACTCATATGTCTGGTACCTGGTCTGAGAATACTCAAAGACAAGACCTGATGACAGGAGCATCTACATGTAGCCCCTCCATGGGGCCCAGCTTTCTCCCAGCCTGGCGGCTTCAATTAGTCCATCTTCTTAGTGAAAGCTTGGGCCTCTATGCCAAACTCCCAGCTAACAGGAGAGAAACTGCTTTGCCCTATGTGACCCTCCCTGAAAATCAGGTAGCATCCCTTCTGCTACATTCTATTGCTTAAACCAAGTCCCAAGCACACCTAGACCCAAAGGCAACGGAAGGAGACTCTACCACTTCACAGGGGAATGGCAAGGTTGCAGAAGAGCATGAGGCAGGAGCATGTGGCCTTGTTGCAGCCAACTTTGGAAAATACAATCTTCTCCCACCAACTATGTTAAATGCTGAAGACAAGTCTAATAATATGAAGACGAAGATGTCCAAATGAATTTGGACAACATCAGGTGTTGATGGCATTGTAAGAGTCTTCCCTGACTTACTAAAAATAATTAAACTTGTCCTTTTTTTGTAGCTTATTTGATGACCTATCGCCATGTGATCTAAATGTTTCTCCTACTAAACTGGAAGCCATTTGTGAGTAGGAAAGAGGTCATCTCAAAATCATTAATATTTTTATTCTTGAGATTTAACACAGTGCCTTACACATAATAGAGGCTCAAATAGAGGACTCAAAACCTCTCTCTTTTCTTACTTATCTTCCAGTCCCCTATTTCTTACTATTTCAAGGACAATTCTGGAAGGCCTTCCAGGCATCTCCTCAAATTCAAACAAATTAAGTCTCATGTTATTTATACTATCACAAATTGTTAGATTAGCTTTGTCTGCATATAGCAAGAATACTACCCCAAAACAATAAAAAAGAAAATGTTAATTCTTTATCATATGAAAGACATCCAGAGCTGGCATGGTGATTTTACAGTGGCATCAGCAAAACAGGCTCATATTTTTCTGTTCTGCCATCCTTATTATTTAACTTCCATCATTAAAGTCATCTTGGTCCAAGATAGCTGACATAGTCTAGATTAACAACAGAAGGAAAAAGGGGAGAATAAAAGGAACACCTCTCAGCTGAGCCAACTACCTTTAAAGAGCCTTTCTTTAAGTACCATAGAAATTTTCCACTTATGATTTCATGGTCCAAACTTAGTCAATAACCCACTCCTGACCAGAAAAGAGGATAAGATATATCTTCATTCTGACAAAAAAAAAAAAAAAAAAAAAGAGCAAACAAAACAAACAAACTGAAAAAAAAAAAAAAAAATGCCCAACAAACACAGAATGTTATTCTGTGGGGTATTATGCTTAGGGGTATTATTAAGGACAAAGTGGATATTCTTGTGTCTCTGAATTTCTTACCCAGAATTTCTATTTTTGTTTATGCCATTATTTTAATTCTTGGACTTCACTTGATCTTAACTTGCACTTTAGAAAAAGAACTCTAGTAGCTGGAAGGAAAATGTACTGGAAGTGGAACAGAGGGGAGACATGAAGTTACAAGGCTATTACAGAAATCCAAGGCAGGAAAGATAAATGCCTAAACCACAGCCGTGATGGCAGGGGTAAAGAAGAAAGGCTGTGGAAGAGCATAAAAAGAACAAGGATTTGCAAGGCTGCTGACAATCTAAACTTTTAAATCAAACTGAAGAAAGAATATATGATACCCGCTAGCAGTAGTTCTACCAACACAAAACATCATAGCACCAGCAGAAAGCCAATTAGTTAGATGGATTATTCAAGAATAAGCAGGAAAAGAAAATTGTGAAAACATTTTGGAATTTATTAAGGGACCTTGAAAAATACTTGGGCCTATTACCTATTTACCTGTATCAAATTTGCTCTATTAACAGAGCTAATTCCTCTTAATGGGTTACAGTAGTTCTAAATTCAGTATTTGTGCGATGACATGTGTGTATTAGTATAGCATGATGTATATGTGTACAACATTGTAATTCATAAATATGTGTCCAGTGATGCTTTTTACCACACTGCCCTCTAAGGTTTTGTGTGAATGAAATTACATTTACAAATACAAGAAAATGTGAGATAAGTAGAAAGTTTAGGGTAAAGAAAAAAATACAAGGTCTTCTGTCTTTCTTGTCAACTTTTCAATCAAAGAGTGAGTTTAGGGGCGCCTGGGTGGCTCAGTGGGTTAAAGCCTCTGCCTTTGGCTAGGTCATGATCCCAGGGTCCTAGGATCAAGCTCCCGCATTGCACTGAGCTCTCTGCTCTTCGGGGAGCCTGTTTCCTCCTCTCTCTCTGCCCGCCTCTCTGCCTACTTGTGATCTCTGTCTGTCAAATAAAAAAATCTTAAAAAAAAGAAAAAAAGAGTGAATTTACTTGCTGCAGGGATGTAGGAAAGTAAAAAATGTTTTGTAATATGAGATTTTTATTGTGAAAACAGAGATCTTTAAATTAAGAACATCAATTTCATCTACCGTGTACTATAAAGGAAAAAACAATATCCTCTTATTTAAACATATTTAAACATATTAAGATTAAGAACAGAATTATGAAGAACAGAATTAAAGGGATGGCAAAATATTCCCCTAATTGACCCTAGTTCAGTTGACTCCTAGCATCAGAGTTAATTCAGTCTCTATCTAAAGGTTCAGCCTTAGTTTTGGAGTTCACTCATTTATTCACTCATTCATCCCACATACTTATTTGGTGGCTACTTTGTGCCGAGCACTATTGTAAGTACTGAGGATAAAGTAGAGATTGAAACAGACACTTCCTCATAGTATAAATTTGATTTACATTTCTAGTCTCCCCTGCAGTTAGGTGAGGCCATGAGATCAAGTTCATAGAGTGTCCTCCAATAAACCTCTTTCATAATCTTCCATGTTGTTTTTTTTTTTTCTCTTTTTATCCATTACCTGAATAGAAAACATTCTACAGTCCTGGAGTTGGGAGCGTGAAGAACAACAGGGTGGAAGGAGCCTGTGTCTCAAATGATGGTGTGGAACAAAGCCAGTGGTCCCTGATCCTGACCATCTCCAAACCATAGTAGGCTATAAACTGCATAAGAAATAAATTCTCATTGAGTTTAAATGCTATTGATACTGACATTTTGGAGCTCTTTGTTAATGTACCCTTTTATACAGACCTTGAGACTGCAGATACTTGGCATATTGACAGGACAAGTCAGTGTAACCATATCAAAAGAGGGAAGAGTAGGAAATGAAGTCCGTGAAGTAAAAAACAGGTATTTAAGCCTCTTATAAAAGCTATGTTCTTAGATTTTAGTCTCACTGAGGCAAGGAAGACACTGCAGGCTTTGAGGAGAGTAACATGATTGGATTCAGAATTTTAAAAGTGCTTCTTTGTCTCCATGTTGAAATATGGGCAAATGTGGTTAACAGTTAAGAGACTATTGCAATAACCAAGTGAGCAATATTGGTTTGGACTTAGGAGGTAACAGCAAAAGTGATTTTCTTAAGCTATACTTTGAGTACCTTTTGAAGAAAAGGCTAAGACTGCTAATGGGGTACTATCAGTATTTATATCTTGAATATCCAACTGGAGATACAGAATAGACAATTAGGTTGATGAATCAATTGTTCTCAGGAGAGGTCAACTATAAATTGGAGCTATACATTTTGAAGTTGTCAGAAGATAAATAATACTGAAAGCTATGAGATTAGATAACATCAACAAGGAAGGAAGACTAAATAGAGAAAATAAATCCATGGATTGAGCCCTGGAACACACCAAAGTTGGACAGATATAAAATGAAAAGGAACCAGCAGAGGAAGCTAAGGATCAACAGAAAGATCACCAAGATAGCCTGGAACTGGCCTCATTTCAAAGCAATTCAAAGCATTTCAAGCAATTCAAAGAGGAGGAAATGATCACTAATGTCAGTTACTACTTGGGGTCCATGACAGTCGAGGGCAGAGAACAGCCCATTTGACAAAACAGAAGTCAGTGAGTGTTATACCAACAGTTTCAGTGGCGGAGATAAAATCCTGACAAGAATGAGTTTTTAAAAGAATAGTGAAAGTAGAGGCAGAAAACATAGAGCTTGTCTTTGAGAAATTTTCCTGTGAAGTTAGCCTGCCACCAACATTTGTAAGGCTGAGGACAGCAATTCGAATGGAGTCTCCAGGCCTTAGGGGGCTGCTGAGTTCTTAAGCTCATCCCATTCCCTATCCCACACCACACACATGCATAAGAGCACCCCATGCATCTCATTCAGTTTTGCCCCCTCTTGCATGGAGTTGTGTTTCAACCACTCCTCAGGCTTAGGTGTATACATACTTGTTATGCCAAGAGGACTGACCAGGGAAGAAGCTCAAAGAAGCAAAATCAGAGCCATTGGGTACAGTAAATTTTGGAGTCTCAAGTACCCAGAACATGGGTCAGGAGAAGAGGAGTATGACAAGGGGCATGAATGGAGAAAGACAAAGCAGGACTCTAAACTGCAGGGTTTCCAGCTGCCCAGTCTAAGTACAACATAGGCAATTTTCACTTTGTATGCTAGTGCTAGATGACGAAAATGAGCATGCAACCTGAAACCATGCAAAATGATCTTAATAATCATGGGGAAAACTAGGATTGTTGCATGACCTTTAAAAATATTTGTCAGAACATTAAAAACTCTCCAACTTGTTATAAATATATAAAGAGTAAACTAATATTTATTTAGTACATTGTATTTTTAAATATTGGAAACATTGAGAGTTAAAGTATTTTATTTCTTAAAAAAAAAAAAAAACTTACCATGAGTAGATTCAACAACAACAAAAAGTAGATTGAAGAGAACTTGTCTTCTTCTCATTGTATAAGCTACTATATGTAGCAAGCATCTTTTCTATACGAACTGTCATACTCCTTTCTAAATTTGGATCAACTTCCAATACTTATGTGCTTTCAAAGTCATGAAATGTCTCCAAGAGTTCTTTGAACATGAAGTGTTTGCCAGCATCACTTCCTCTGGGACACCTTCATTCACAACCATTTTCCTTATTTATGTTGGTAAGTTTACCTTTACTGATATCCTCTAGTTGCGAATCTAGATTCTCTTAACAACACAAGTGTCCACATGTTCATGGTCAGCTATTTCTTCTATAATTCCATGAATGTCCAAATGAAATTACATTTTCAGCATTAGCACTTTTTTAAATTTTTATTTTTTTTTTTATTTTTTTTTAAAGATTTTATTTATTTATTTGACAGAGAACACAAGTAGTCTTTAGTGAAATTTTAGTATTAGTTTCACGAGTAGAACTTAGTGATTCATCATTTGCATATAACACTCAGTGCTCATCAAAACTGCCCTCCTTAATACCCATTACCCATTTAGCCCATCCCCCTACCTCCCTTCCAGCCACCCTGTTTGTTCTCTATAGTTAACAGTCTCTTGGGCTTTGTCTCCTCTTTTTTTTTTCCTTTTTCCTATGTTCATCTGCTTTGTTTCTTAAATTCCACATATGAATGAAATCATGTGGTATTTGTCTTTCACTGACTGACTTATTTCCCTTAACGTAATACACTAGCTCCATCCAAAGCATTGCAAATGACAAGATTTCATTTTTTGATGGCTGAGTAATATTCCCGTGTGTGTGTGTGTGTGTGTGTGTGTGTGTGTGTGTGTATAAAAATATATATATTCATCTCTTCCACCTCTTCCATAATTTGGTTGTTGTAGATAATGCTGCTATAAATATCAGGGTGTATGTAGATGCCATTACACACCTGTCAGAAAGGCTAAACTTAACAACACAAGAAACAACAGATGTTGGCAAGGATGTGGAGAAAGGGGAATCCTCAAGCACTGCTGGTGGGAATGCAATCTGGTGCAGCCACTCTGGAAAACAGTATGGAGGTCCCTCAAAAAGCTAAAAGTAAAACTACCACTTTTTCTTTCTTTGCTGTGATTTCATCTTCATTAGCTAATATCTGATTTTAGTCTCCATTTTTATAAAATGCTATAGAAGTTTATTAATGGAAGGCATCAGAACTACACTTTGCTAGAAGTATGAACTGAGATGAGTGACCAATCACCAACACATGCAGAGAAGTGACATTGGTCACTAATAATGATGCACACATTTACATGGTGATCTGTGAACTAAAGAGCTAGCAACCAAATTTGTAGTTTATGCCATTACTCAGCTAACATACTGTAGGAGCTGAAACTTGAACCGTGTTGAAACACAGGTATTATTAATTAAATTGTGGTAACTGAAATCTATGTCTATTGGAATCCTCTAAGGCAAGAATTGTTACTTATTGGTTTGAAAGATTGAAAAAAAAAAGAAAAAGAAACAAAAACTAAAAACAACAACAAAAACACAAGTGGTAGTTAGAGGATACATTTATGGTCAATAGAGGATTTTTTTTTAAGTGGGAAAAACTACAGCCTGTTTGTATAAAGATAGAATCCTCCTCAAGAGAGGAATAAATGGGTGACTGAGAAGAAGAATATATTTAAAAGGGTAACAACACCTTTCCATTGGCAAAAGGAAATGGAATCAATGCATAAGTGGAGGGTTGATTTTAGACAGAAACACAAAAAGTTTATCCATTTTTAAATGCAAAGTAGAATACATTATTGTTGAAAAACAAGTTCTCTCTTGATTGCTACTATTTTCTCAGTGGAATAAAAAGCCAAGTCTTCAAGTGAGGATAAAGAAGGAATAGGAAACAGCAAATTTGAGGAAAGAAGAAAATGTAAAATAATTTTCTTGGAGAGAGGAAGAGTGATTTCTGCACCCTGTAAGACCAACTCAAGATTAGTGATTGAAAAGCACCCTGTTGGTTTATTGTTTTTCTCCAACCATTTTCGTTCTGTCTGAACCTTATATTATGTGATTTAAGAAACAAGCTCATTTTCCTGCCCTAATTTGCAGCCAAACCCTACCCACCCAGTTGGTCTATCACTGGAGATTCTGTGTTGAGAAAATCAAATGGACCACTGGGTTGCACCTAGGACAGCTCCTAGGACAGGATTTCTCTGTTATCCTCACTAAGTATGTAACAGTCCTAGAAATAAAAAGCACAACTCAAGAAAAGTAAGTTAAAATTATAACCATAAATACTTCTTCGATTTGCCTTTTTCTAATTATTTAACACAGAGAGAATAAAAAATGTTTCTTAGAGAATTTTAAAGCAAGATACCCACAAATGAAATAATAATTTTTTTGTTCTTTCACCTAAATTTCTATGGTTTTCTGACTTCATTTTCCATACTGTGACTTTCACATAGATTAAGAAATTCATAATGACTGAGTAGAGTTTGAGTTAAAGACAAAATGAAGTAAAATAAGTCAAATAAAAGAAAATTCAGAAGTCAGACTAGTCCAGTGCATAGACCACATGGCAAAGGTCAATAAAAAAGTTATTCCTCCCTTTCATGCAACTATAATAACAAAAACATTAAAAATGCAGTAGACTTTGATGTCTTAACAAAAAAGTTACATTTTTTCTTTCTGAGAGAAAAGTGGGGTCTAAATAAAACAATTAACCTAATCAAAGAAGTTGAACTGACAATGGTTGATCTATATACAAAACAAAAATTCACTTTTCCGATTTCCACCTACCTCTTTTATTCCATGCCACACTTTTTTTTTTTTTTCCACTTCAAACTTTTCTTTTTAGCATCCCTAAGGGAAACACAAGGTCATGGTCACCTTACCATTTCTTAGCAAACTCTTGAGGTTCCGATACACACTGCTCTCTCTGACTGCAACACTTTGCCCAATTTGTTATTTTAGCTGGCACTTATACAACTTTCAGATCTCACCTTAAAGGTTATTGCACCCAAAACCTTGGCTTCATTCTCTAAAAACCCTTTATCCTTTTACTTCTTAGAACATATCACAACTTGTAATCATATTTATTTAACACCTCTACCTATCCCCATCCTGATTATAAACTACATGAAGGTAGAATTAAGTATGATTTATTCACCATAGAATGGACAATAGAGGGCTCAGTGCCTGAAACATAGTAGTCAGCAATAATTATTCATGGATTAAGAAGAGTATTCATAAATAAGTACAGTACCTTTCACAGAAGACCAGAATCTGGGGCAGGGAAGTGTTTCATGTGTTTGAAGACACTGAAGAGCAAAAAATAAGGAGAGAAAGAATGGAAGTCACTCAACTACTGCTTAAGAATAAAAAGTTAGCATGGGGTCCCGAGAAAGAGCTAGAAGACATGGCTGGGAGTCAAAGGACCTCATATTTATAGCTAATGGCCCTGACACTTAGTCATTTTGACTCTCATAAAGGGATACCTTTCTTGGCCTCAAGTCTTACTGATGTGGGAAACAGAGGCAGAAGAAAAATTATTAAATTTCCTTACCTACTGACAAGCCCTTAAAACAGGCAGAGTGACTTTTCTGTCGGGACTCAACTACCCCCACCTTAAGGCTTTTCTAAGAGCAAAGGGCAATCCTAGACTGAACAACCCCACACCCCTAACCAGGATCCTGTAAGTCTACTTTAACAATTCTTTTGGAAACTTTATCTCTAAACCTCCAAGATAGTGTTGACAATCATTCCCAAGCATAGGGCCCACTGATAAACACCTAAAGGTTTTATTACTGGTAATGAATAACCTTTTCCCCAGACAATAGCTAGCCCCTCAAGGTCCTAGAAACCTAGCTTCCAAGATTCCTTAGAGACTTACATCATCCCTAGTCCCCTCCCCAATTTACAGGTATATAATAGACCACTCCTCACATCCCTGGGGCAGCAGCTCTTCCTGCCCACAGGTCCTGTCCCTGTGCTTTTTTTTTTTTTTAAAGATTTTATTTATTTATTTGACAGAGAGAGATCACAAGTAGGCAGAGAGAAAGAGAGGAGGAAGCAGGCTTCCTGCTGAGCAGAGAGCCCGATGCGGGACTCGATCCCAGGACCCTGAGATCATGACCTGAGCTGAAGGCAGTGGCTTAACCCACTGAGCCACCCAGGCGCCCCAGTGTCCCTGTGCTTTAATAAACCACCATTCTGTACCAAAGATGTCTCAAGAATTCTTTCTTGGTCATCGGCTCCAGACCTCACCCCATGGAACCTCACCTATATTCTAGAACTTCATCATTACCATCTAAAAAATGATAGAGGACATCAGATAACATCTACACAGAAGATACTATGTAGTGTCTCCCTCTCGTTTCTTTCTTTCTTTTTTTTTTTTTTTAGGATTTTATTTATTTATTTATTTATTTATTTAACAGGACATGTGAGAGAGAGCATGAGTGGGTGAAGAAGGTGGGAGCAGCAGAGGGAGAGAGAGAAGCAGGTTCTCTGCTTAGCAGGGAGCTCAAAGTGGGCTCAATCCCAGGACCCCAGGATCAGGACCTGAACCAAAGGCAGAAAACTGAGCCTACTTAACTGACTGAGGCCACCTAGTGCCACTCCTCTATCATTTTTTAGGTGCAAATTATCGGAGAATAGTTTAACAACTCTGTGCTTTGAGGGTCAGAAAAATGTGATTTACACAGGCACAGAGACAATAATTTTTCAGAAAAATCTCAGAATTTTCACTTGATTATTAAGAGCCTCTGACTTTATCTTAGATAGCTAAGCTACCCATCTGGCTGCATCTTAAGTTGTTTGAATACTGAGTTTCCTGTTCTATCTTTTTATTTCATGTCTTAATGAGGTTTTTCTATGAAAACATAAAAAGTTACACAAGTGCAAAGGCAAACACAAGCTCTTTTATTATGTGGCATTATTAAAGAGGGACTATGAATTTTGCTTCATAGCGAATCAAAGTGTTTTAATTTTTAAAACGTGTCTTGTCCTTCCTAATCAAAATTTCAGAATGCACATTTCTAATGAGCCAGGCTTAAACAGTATTTATGCTTGGGTTTTCCTCTATACTGAGTACCAGACTTAGTTGTGAAAAGTTGCATAGGCAAAGTTTCTTAGAATTGGTCATGAAGAGAGCAATACAATGCCATGTCACTTTTTTACACACCACATTCAAAAACCAAATAAAGTCTAAAAGGATCTAATCTCTCCCAACAGTTCTTTGAGAGAACATCTTGTCATGTAAAAATCCATGAATTTGGGGTCAGTAAACCTGGGCTTGAATCTTGGCTTTGTCATTTAATAAATATACCACCTTGGGCCAGTTCATTAATTTTTCTGAACTCCAATTTAGTCAACTTTAAATGAAGGAGACTGGAATAAAGAAACTCTTAAACACATTCTAATTTTAAAGATGTGGCAACATCTCTGTTGCCCAGAAAATGTGCTTCTAGTATCCAAAGGGCAACCTGATACCCAGTTGTGGCTCCACCCCACGTGTTGGGTTTTACCCTAGACCTATTGTGTCAGAAATTCCTGGGGAAGAAGACCAGATCATCTAGATCTTGTAAAAGCTAAACAGGCTCTTCTGTTGTACTTTCCTGGTTTAGAACTACTGTACTAGGAAGGCAGTGGTCAGAGGAGTGTTGTGAAGCCCCATAAACTGGGGTTTCAAAATTGAGAAGAAATCTACCAAGACAGGCTGCCTCTTCTATGACAGTGCCTAAGAATAAGTAAGGGAAGTTCAAAAGACAGCTTACTTTCTAGTGAAGGTTAGAACCAAGATGACAATAGAGATAGAATCAAGTTTAAAAAAAAAAAAAAAAGATTGGGGTGCCTGGCTGATTCATTGGTAGAACATGTGACTCTTGATCTCTGGGTTTTAAGTTTGAAAACCACATTGGGTGTAGAGATTACTTAAAAATAAAATCTTTCTAAAAAAAAAAAAAAGCTAGAAAATCACAAGGTTCAAATATAAAACAACCACCAAGAATGTAAGCTCTCTGAGGGCAGGACAATCATAGCTGGGACCACAGTACTTCTGAATACCTGTTGGCCAGAGCAAGAACAAAATGGTGATTCAAAACCTTATTATCATTATTAATTATTACATTTCCTGTGCTGTAAATAATGTACTACAAGTTTATCTTAGTGGTGGACTCTGTTTTGAAGGACTGGTATGGTGAAATCTGACTAGGAACCTATAGTGTCTCTCCCTTATCCTTGACATAACTTTGGATTTTGGTGGAGCAATCCAAATGCAGATACTCCAGGCTCAACAATAATAATGTAAAAAGATTATTCTATGGGAAGAATGTGGCACCCCTTCAATTAATTTTTAAATTTCTGGTTTTCTCATCATAAAAATTTTAGAAGAGAACACAGGCAGTAACTTCTCTGACACTGGCCATAGCAACTTTTGCTAGATAGGTCCACTAAAGCAAGGGAAACAAAATCAAAAGTAAACTGTCAGAACTTCATCAAAATAAAAAGTTTCTGGGCACCTGGGTGGCTCAGTGGGTTAAGCCACTGCCTTCGGCTCAGGTTATGATCTCAGGGTCCTGGGATCGAGTCCTGCATCGGGCACTCTGCTCAGCAGGGAGCCTGCTTCCTCCTCTCTCTCTCTCTGCCTGCCTCTATGCCTACTTGTGATCTCTCTCTGTCAAATAAATAAATAAATAAAATCTTTAAAAAAAAATAAAAAATTAAAAAATAAAAAGTTTCCACACAGCAAAGGAAACAATCAACACAACTAAAAGGCAACATATGGAATGGGAGAAGATATTTGTAAATGACACATCTGATAAAGAGTTAGTATCCAACACATAAAAAACTTATAAAACTTGGGGCACCTGGGTGGCTTGGTCGGTTAAGTATCTGCTTTGGTTGAGGCCCTGATCCCTCTGTGACTGAGTCCTGAATAGAACTCCCTGCTCAGCAGGGAGTCTGCTTCTCCCTCTCCTTTGGTCCCTTCCCCCTGCTATTGCACACACTCTCTCTGCTCTCTCTAATAAATAAAACCTTTTTTTTTTAATTAAAAAAATTTTTTAAAACTTATAAAATGTAACTCCCAAAACACAACTAATCCATTTAAAAAAATGGGCAGAAGACATAAACATTCATTTCTCCAAAGAAGACATACAGATGACTAATAGACACATAAAAAAGATGTTCATCATCACTTATCATCAGGGAAATACAAATCAAATATATAGTGCAATATCACCTCACACCTGTCAGAATGGCTAAAATCAACAACACAAGAAGCAACAGGTGTAGGTGATGACCTGGAAAAAATGGAACCTCCAGGTACTGTTTTGGGAAGGGAAACTTGTGCAGCCACTATGGAAAACAGTATAGAAGTTCCTCAAAAAGTTAAAAATACAATTACACTCTGATATAGCAATTGAACTACTGGGTATTTACCCAAAGAACACAAGACATGAACTCAAAGGGATACATGAAACCCTATGTTATAACAGCATTATTTATAATGGCCAAGATATGGAAGAAACACAAGTGTCCATTAACTGATGAATGGATAAAGAAGCGATATTACACACACATGCGCACACAGACACACACACACACACACACACACACACACAGACAGAGAGAGAGGAATATTATGCAACCATAAAGAAGAATGAAATCATGCCATTTTCAATGGCATAGATGGAGCTAGAGCATACAATACTAAGTGAAATAAGTCAGAGAAAGTCAAATACCATTATTTCACTCATATGTGGAATTTAAGAAACAAAACAAAACAAGAAAAGGGGGGAAAAAGAGAGAGGCAAACCAAGAAACAGATTCTTTATTGTAGAGGAAAAAAGTAATAGCTATTAAAGGAGAGGATGAGTGGGGGTACGGGTTAAATAGGTGGTAGAGATTAAAGAGCACAGTTGTTGCAATGTTCACTGAGTGATGTATGGAAATCTTGAATTACTGTACTGTACACCTGAAAATAACATAACACTGTATGTTAAATAACTGGAATTAAAATAAGAACATTAAGAAAGTGAAAGGCAAGGCACAAAATAGAAGAAAGTACTTGCAATACATTTGTCCAACAAAGTTCTCATAGCTACAATATATAAGACTCCTACAACTCAATTAAAAAAAATAATAATAAGCAAACTGAGCACATGAGCGACTTAGTTAGTTAAGCATCCACCTCTTGGTTTTGGCTCAGGTCATGATCTCAGGGTCATGAGATAAAGCCCCACATCAAGCTCTGTGTTCAGTGCAGAGTATGCTCAAGATTCTCTCTCCCTCTCCCTACTAAGCCCCCTCTACCTCTCCATGTGCTCTCTCTCTCATATAAATGAAGAAATAAGATGCTTTTTAAAAATAAGCAAACAATCTAATAAAAAATGGGTACATCACAAATAAAGATATCTAACTTATCAGTAAACATGAAAAAGTATCCAACTTTATTAGTTATCAGGGAAATTAACATTAACACTATGAAGAGCTTCATTATATACTCCACAAGAGTTAAAATTCATGAGTCATCCCAGGTATTAAGTAGGATGTGGGGCAACAGAAACTTCCATTTGCTATTGAAAGTGGGAGGTGAGCAGAAACTGGATAACCAAGTTAAAAAAAAAAAAAAAAAACTGCTTGGCAGTTATCAAAGCAGAACATAGGTTCAACAATTGATGGATTGCAGGGTTTCCTGCAATCCAGCAACTGCATTCTGTTTATATATCAACAGAAATGCATGCACATGTTCACCAGCAGACATATACAAGGATTTTCACAGCAGTATTACTTTGCAATAGCCTTAAATTTAAAAAAAAAAATTCCATCAATACTCATAAATATATTCATCATTGGAATACCACAGAGCAATGAGAATGAGCAAATTAAAATAAAGGCACATTTTGTTTCACTGGAAACAAAAATTTGGTTTTCCCTGGCAAGCCTAAAGATGTGACATTAGAGCTAACATAATCACGAGAACAAATGGAAGGAAGACAGCCCAAAATGTGGTCAAAGCTCAGGGAGAGAGGCAGTCAATGTGGGTCCCAGGGACCAGGATGGCCATGAGTGTTAAGTACAGTACTATTTGACACAGAGCTTAAAATTTTCTTTCCTAGGTTGCACTTCCCTTCTGATACCCTTACAGAATTCTAAATTTTGAAACCCAAAGTAATGTGTGCTTCTTGGAGATGGGCTTCAAGTTGTCACCTATATCATTGTAACTATGAAGAGATAGCAAAATATGAACAAATTGTTGTTAGAAAACAAGCAAATGTCAACATCCCCAAGAATTATCAGAAATATTTGGTTTACTAATATATATATATATATATATATATATATATATATATATATATATATATATTTTTTTTTTTTTTTTTTTTTTTTTACTGCAGAAGCATGGACTGCAGGCTGTTTTATTTGGACATTGAAGCAAAAGCTAATCCTGGGTGTATGCAGAAAAACTTAGCAGTACTCTGGACTACCTTGGTATTTCCTGTGCCTTAGCACATAAGGAGTACTGAAATACTAGAAGGCTTAACAGTTAAGCACAGGAGTTATGGAGATAGATTTAAGTTTGAATCCCAGCTTTGCCAATGACCTTGAACAAGTGACTGAATATCTGGAAGCCTCTGTTTCTTCCTATATAAAATGAAGATAAGAAGAATTGAGTGAAATGATGCATGTAAAGTATCTGGCATATAGTAAGTACTCAAGTAGCATTTTGCTTTGGCATTTCATTTTATCTTAATTTAAGTGAGAGAATGGTATTAGGTGTATTATCTGAAATGTTATAAGATGCTTCAGTGTACCTAAATGTCTAATCAAAAAGCCAGGGACAGGGCCCATAGGATGTAGCTAATAACCAATTTCCCTCAACATGTTCTAAAGAATCTCTCTTTGTTTCTGATAAACAGCTGGGTCTGCTGGGATATGATGACTTCCTCCATTTTCCCTGCTACTTCTAGACAGGATGGCCTTTAAACTACCCCCAGAGTGCCTTTATCTATTCTTACAGCTCACTAGGGGAAAAGATTCAATCCATTTTTTCAGGCACTGTAAACTTCCTTTTCAACAAGAACTATTTTATTTTTTTTATCAAATTCATTTAGCCAGCATATAATACATCATTAGTTTTTGATGAACTATTTTATTTTTAAGTTAATGCCTATGTGTATGTACAGAAAAATATTGTAGTAAGAGTTCTGAACAGACTGAGCCTTGCCAATCACCTTTTATTTTATTCAAGACCCTTTCAAGACAAGAGATAGAAAGTCAACTCAAATCACAGCAAGAAAAAAATGGGGAAATGTTGGCTTGTGTAATGAAAAGTCCAGCAGCTTGTTTATGTTCAGGCACAATAGGAGCAGATGTTTAAAACAGAGTCCTTAAAGATATCTCTCTCTTTTTCTATCTTTTGTTCTGCTTCCCTCTGTGTTAATGTGAGTCTCTGGGATGTGCTTGCCTTACAGCATATGACCTCCTCAGAAGGATAGGGACACTTCTCTCTTTTCAATGTCCACATCATACCAAATAACAAATATCCTATACTCCACTCCCTTTCACATAGTTCCCAACTAAGGGAGGCAGATCTAAGAAACAATAGTCAAATAAGAAACAAAATGCCATATTAACATTAAAACTATGAAATTTTATTGGTGACCTCCAATAAAGTAAGATAAAGTTCTCTGGTAAAATCTGAGTCGGAGGATACAGCTCAGTCCTAAAGGCCTTAGTAAGATTTTCTGCTTCTCCGCTCCAAATGAAGATGGTGAGCCATGGATTACTGACCCATTGGTGAGGGATGGAAGCAGAAAAATGTTCACCTGTAGCCCAGAAGACTAACCTGTAGCCTGCATAGTTCTGATATGGATCAATACGTGCTGGTTGCCACATTATTTTTTTTTTTAAGATTTTATTTATTTATTTGACAGACAGATCACAAGTAGGCAGAGAGGCAGGCAGAGAGAGAGGAGGAAGCAGGCTCCATGCTGAGAAGAGAGCCTGATGTGGGGCTCGATCTCAGGACCCTGGGATCATGACCTGAGCCAAAGACAGAAATTTTAACCCACTGAGCCACCCAGGCGCCCCTGGTTGTCACATTCTTAAAGGATCTCATGACTTCCTATAAAACTCCCCCACAGTTAATCTTGTACTGAACGATACGCACCAGAGATATCTTACAAAAGTAGTTTTATGAGTAGAAATTTAAAAAAAAAATTATGATCTAATATTCCCTACACATCTCCTCCCCCTTAAGCACTAAGCATACAACCACCAGCTTCATGCAGCAAAAGTGCAGCACCTTTTGCCCATGGGTCCTGTCCCTGTACTACTTAAGTATACCTACTAAGATGCACTATACAACATCTCAAGAATTCTTTCTTGACCATTACATTCCATGACCCTACAACACAATCATTCCCAGAGACAGAAGAGGGAGAAGAAATATTGGGGGCTACCTCTAGTAAGAAAATACTATGCACAATGATCCTACAAATTATAAAGTGGGGCCTAAGGATCAATCTCATTAGTACCTGGGGCAGGGAGGTGAGCAGAACTGAGAAGCAAGAGAAGAAGCATGGCACATAGCCCCTTCAACATGTTTGCATCTCCTCCAGAGCTCAACATGATTTTGACTTGGAACTAGGATATCCAAGTTTGAACTGCTTGAGACTACACAGTAAGAAAAGGAACAGAGGGAATCCCCTTCTTGCAGAACAGAATTTGAACCATCCATGCGGGAAGGATTGCCTTCCACAAGCTCCCCACCAAACAAAGACTGTCGTAGGGCTAAACCCCATCACAGTTCACTTCCCACTTTGTTATAACTCAGCTTTCAAAGGAAGTAATTTGTTCTCTGGATCCCACACTCTGTAGTCACTGCCTGCAGAAACATCTCATCATTTAATCTTGTGTTGATTTAATTCATTAGCTTCAGAAATGGCATTTCTACATCAATAAGTAAACTGGCAGATCTCCATTTTTCTCACTGTTTGGAATCTAGAATAAAACTATGTGAGGCATATCTATGAAATGCACATTTCCTAATATACTTCTTGTTTCTTATCCCCATTTTTTTAATTTTTAATTTTCATACCGTAACTTTTGTGACTGATAGTGCCTACCTCGTCCAGTTTGTAATCTGACCTCTCCTATCTGATTTCTCTTCAATGGCCATCCCTAGCAGAGAGTCTCAACCAAAGGTTTTTATTCCAACATTTGTTATTCTTCAAACCCACACCCAGTCCTCTCCCTCTCAGCAATAACCTTGCTCTCTTCTTTTCGGAATAGCTAGGTGCCATTTACCTAATATAATCCCTCGATTTCTTTTTTCTTTGTCTTAGAATTTGACTAAATTGACTGATTCTAAACTGTAGAACTACTGCAGGGAGGAGCAAGATGGCAGAGGAGTAGGAGACCTAAATTTTGTCTGGTCTCAGGAATTCAGCTAGATAGTTACCAAAGCATTCTGAACACCTACAATCTCCACAGGAGACTGAAGAAAAGAAGAGCAGCAATTTTATGAACAGAAAAGCAACCACTTTCTGGAAGGTAGGACGTGTGGAGAAGTGAATCCAAGGTGATTATCCAAGGAAGATAGACCATGAGGAGGGAGCCTCCATCAGCTGGCTACTGGCAAGTGATAGAGCAGCAGAGCACAAATTCAGAAATTTTAGAAGTCTGCTCTGCAGAGGGATGTCACTTCAATGGTTAAGTGGGGTTGAGGGGTGGAGCCCTCACTGGGACAGTGTGGTCTCTGGACCCTCAGGGTCACAGAAAGGCCAGGGATGACTGAGTATGGCAGAGCTCCCAGGTAATGGAGGGGGAAGCTGGCCACATAGAGCTAAGTGGGCTCTCAGCTCAAGGTTGCTACAAACCATGATCCCTGGCAGAGTTGGACCACTTCTCTTTGAGCAAGGACCCCACAAGTTGCAGATACAGGGAGACCCCTTCATTCTCCCACCAGGAGGAGTGGCACAGGAGCATGCTGCAGGAATCTGCTGGGTTTAGAGACTCTAAATGGGGCTATGTGCCAGAGACAGAAATGCTTGGTCACAGACTGGGTGAGCTTGGAGTGTGGCCGGAGACCAGAGAGACAGGAGAAATTGACTGCTTTTCTCTGAGGGCTCACTGAAGAGGGGACCTGAGCTTGGCTGAAGTTTGGGAGGCCACCATTTTCATTCTCATCCTCCAAAGCTCTATGGAAAGTTTTTGGGAACAAAAGCTACCAAGAGCAAACCTGAGCAGATTGCTTAGCCTGGCCCCTGGCAAGGGTGGTGCAATTCTGCCTCAGGCAAAGACATTTGAAAATCACTGCAAAAGGCCCCTCCCCAAGAATATCAACAAGAACATCCAGCCAAGACCAAGTTCACTGATCAGTTAGAAGTATAAAATTCCAGAGCTAAGGGAATACAGTACATAGAATTCGTGGCTTTTTTTTCCCATGATTCTTTAGTCTTTCGGGGTTATCTTTTTTTAATCTTTTTTCTTTTTTTAAAGTTTTTCTGCTTTCATTTTTCAATTAACATCTTATCAATTCCTTTTTTAAATTCTTTTTTTAATTTTCACCTTTACAGTCATATTCCATCCTTTCATTGTATTTAGCTTTATTTTGTATATACATAGTTTTTCTTTAAAAATTTGGGAGGCAGTTTCTTCTAACAGACAAAATACACCCAAAATCTAAGGTGTGGCTCTGTTCTATTCACCAGCCTGATCATATTCTTTTATTTTTTTTTTTCTTTCTTTTCTCCGTGGTTCAGGTCTCTTCTGAATTGTTTAGTGTATATTTTCCTGGGGTCATTTTTACCCTGTTAGCATTTTGTTCTCTCATTCATCTACTCTCTGGACAAAATGACAAAACGGGAAAATCTCAACTCAGAAAAAAGAACAGGAAGCAGTACAGACATTAGTAAGATGTCAGAACTAGAGTTCAGAAGAACAATTATAAAAATACTACCTGGGCTTGAAAAAAGCACAGAATATATTAGAGAATCCCTTTCTGGAGAAACAAAAGAACTAAAATCTCACCAAGTCAAAATGAAAAAGGCTATTAATGAGGTTCAATAAAAAATGGAGGTTCCAACTGCTAGGACAATGAGGCAGAAGAGAGAGTTAGTGATATAGGATACCAAATGATGGAGAATAAAGAAGCTGAGAGAGAGAAAAACAACTACTGGACCACAAGGGGATAATTCAAGGGATAAGTTATACCATAAGACCAAACAATATTAGAATAATTGGGATCCTAGAAGAAAAATAAAGAGAGAGAGGGGCAGAAGGTATATTGGAACAAATTATAGTGGAGAATTTCCCTAATTCCGGGAAGGAAACAGACATCAAAATCCAGGAGGCACAGGGAACCCCTCTCAAAATCAATAAAAATAGGTCAACACTCCATCATCTAATAGTAAAACTTACAAGTCTCAGAGACAAAGAAAAAATCCTGAAAGCAGCTTGGAACAAGAGGTCTGTAATCCACAAAGTTAGAAATATTAGATTGGCCATAGACCAATCTATAGACACCTGGCAGGCCAGAAAGTATTCAGAGTACTAAATGAGAAAAATATGCAGCCAAGAATACTATATCCAGGTCGGTTGTCATATAAATAAACTTATATGTTTAAAAGATAAAAACTTATCTTATAAAAAGATAAAAAGTCTCATTAAAAATCTTCCAGGACAAACAAAAACTGAAAGAATCTGTAAACACCAAACCAGCCCTACAAGAAATATTAAAAGGAGTCCTCTAAGCAAAGAGAGAGCTTAAAAGTAACAGACCAGAAAGGAACAGAGGCAATATACAGTAATAGTCACCTTAAAGTCAATACAATGGCACTAAATTTATATCTTTTAATAGTTACCCTGAATGTAAATGGGCTAAATGCCCCCAATGGAAGGACACAGGGTATCAGACTGGATTTAAAAAAAAAATGGGACCCATTGATATACTGTCTGCAAGAGACTCATTTTAGGCCCAAGATACCTCCAGATTTAAACTGAGGAGGTGGAAAACCATTTATCATCCAAAGAAAACTAGGGTGGAAATCCATATATCAAATTAGACTGTAAACCAAAGACCCAAAGACTACAAGAAGCAATGAGGAAGGATACTTTATCATACTTAAAGTAATATCCAATAGGAAGATCTAACAATTTTAAATATTTATGCCCCTAACATGGGAGCAGCCAATTATATAAGCCAATCCATAACAAAATCAAAGAAACACATTGACAATAATACAATAATAGTAGAGGACTTTAACAACCTCCTCACTGAAATGCACAGATCATCAAGAAAAAATCAACAAGGAAGTAAAGGCTTTAAATGACACACTGGACCAGAGGGACATCACAGATATTTTCAGAATATTCCATCCCAAAGTAACAGAATACACATTCTTCTCTAGTGCACATGGAACATTCTCCAGAGTAGATCACATCCTGGGTCACAAATTAGGTTTCAACCAGTACCAAAAGTTTGGAATCATTCCCTGCATGTTTTCAGACCACAATGCTTTGAAACTAGAATGCAACCACAAGAGGAAAGTTGGAAAGAATTCAAATACATGGAAACTAAAGAGCATCCTTCTAAAGAATGAATGGGTCAACGAGGAAATTAAGGAATTAAAAAAAATCATGGAAACACATGAAAAGGAAAACACAACTGTTAAAATCTTTGGGATGCAGCAAAGATAGTCCTAAGAGAAAAGTATCTATAGAAGCCTTTCTCAAGAAACAAGAAAGGTCTCAAGTAACAACCTAACCCTACACCTAAAGGAGCTGGAGAAAGAACTGCAAAGAAAGCCTAATCCCAGCAGAAGAGAAATTAAAAAGATCAGAACAGAAAACAGATCAACAAAACTAGGAGCTGATTCTTTGAAAGAATTCATAAGATTGATAAACCCTTGGCCAGACTAATCAAAAAGAAAAGAGAAAGGACCCAAATTAATAAAATCATGAATGAAAGAGTAGAGATCACAAACAACATCAAAGCAATACAAATAATTATAAGAACATATTATGAGGGCACCTAGGTGCTAAGTGGGTTAAGCCTCTGCCTTCAGTTCAGGTCATGATCCCAGGGTCCTGGGATCAAGTCCCGAATCAGGCTCTCTGCTCAGCAGGGAGCCTGCTTCTCTTCTCTCTCTCTGCCTGCTTCTCTGCCTACTTGTGATCGCCATCTGTCAAATAAATAAGTAAAATCTTTAAAAAAAAAAAAAAAGAAGAATCAATACCCTTTTCTCCCAAAACTGTTCCAAAAATAGAAATGGAAGAAAAACTTCCAAACTCATTCTATGAGGCCACCATTACCTTGGTCTCAAAACCAGACAAAGACCCCATCAAAGAGGAGAATTATAGACCAATATCCCTGATGAATAAGAATGCAAAAATTCTTACCAAAATACTAGCCAATAAGATCCAACAGTACATTAAAAGGATTATTCACCACAACCAAATGGGATTTATTCCTGGACTGCAAGTTTGGTTCAACATCCACAAATCAATCAATAAGATACAATACATTAATAAAAGAAAGAACAAGAACCATATGATAAGCTCAATAGATTCAGAAAAGGCATGTGACAATGTAAAGCATCATTTCTTGATAAAAAACTTTTCAGTGTAGTGTAGGATAGATAGTACATATCTCAATATCACAAAAGCCATCTATGAAAAGCCCATAACAAGTATCATTCTCAATGGGGAAAAAGTGAGAGCTTTTCCCCTAAAGTCAGGGAAATGGCAGGGGTGTCCACTATTACCACTGCTATTCAACATAGTACTAGATGTCCAAGCCACAGCAATCAGACAACAAAAAGAAATAAAAGGCATCCGAACTGGCAAAGAACTAATCAAACTCTCACTCTTTGCAGGTGATATAATTCTTTAAGTGGAAAACCCAACAAAAGACTCCACCCCAAAGCTTCTAGAACTCATATAGGAATTCAATAAAGTGTCAGGATATGAAATCAATGCACAGAAATCAGCTGCATTTCTATACACCAACAAGACAAAAGAAAGAGAAATTAAAGAGTCAATCCCATTTACAATTGCATACAAAACCATCAGATACCTAAGAATAAATCTAACCAAAAAAGCAAAGAATCTGTACTCAGAAAACTATAGAACATTCATGAAAGAACTTGAGGAAGACACAAAGAAATGGAAAAATGTTCCATGTTCATGGATTGGAAGAAAAAGTATTGTGAAAATGTCTATGCTCCCTAGAGCAATCTACACATTTAAAGCAATTCCTATCAAAATACCATCAACGTTTTTCAAAGAAAAGGAACAAATAATCCTATAATTTGTATGGAACCAGAAAAGACCCCAAATAGCCAGAGGAATGTTGAAAACAAAACAAACAAACAAAAAAAGCTGGCAGCAACCCAATTCCGGATATAAGCTCTATTACAAAGCTGTAGTTATCAAGACAGTATGGTACTGGCACAGAACCAGACACATAGATCAATGGCACAGAATAGAGAGCCCAGAAATGGACCCTCAACTCCATGGTCAACTAATCTTTGACAAAGCAGAAAAGAATGTCTAGGGACACCTGGGTGGCTCAGTGGGTTAAAGCCTCTGCCTTCAGCTCGGGTCATGATCCCAGGATCTTGGGATCTAGCCCCGCATCAGGCTCTCTGCTCAGCGGGGAGCCCGCTTTTGCCTCTCTCTCTGCCTGCCTCTCTGCCTACTTATGATCTCTGTCTGTCAAATAAATAAATAAAATCTTTAAAAAAAATAATGTCCAATGGAAAAAAGACAGTCTCTTCAACAAATGGTGTTAGGATAATTGGACAGTGACACACAGAATTAAACTGGACCATTTCCTTATACACACACAAAAGTAGACTCAAAATGAATGAAAGACCTCAACCTGAGACAGGAATCCATAAATATCCTAGAGGAAAACACAAACAGAAACCTATTCAACCTCAGCTACAGCAAATTCTTCCTGGAAACATCGCCAAACACAAGGGAAGCAAGGACAAAAATGAACTATTGGGACTTCATCAGGATAAAAATCTTTTGCACAGCAAGGAAACAGTCAATAAAACGAAAAGACAACTGACAGAATGGGAGAAGATATTTGCAAATGACATATCAGATAATGGGCTAGTATCCAAAATCTATAAAGAACTTATCAAACTCAACACCCAAAGAACAAGTAATCCAATCAAGAAATGGGCAGAGGACATGAATAGTCATTTCTCCAAAGAAGACATCCATATGGCCAACAGACACATGAAAAAGTGCTCAGCATCACTTGGCATCAGGGAAATACAAGGCAAAACCTCAATGAGATACCACCTCACACCAGTCAGAATGGCTAAAATTAACAAGTCAGGAAACAACAGATGTTAGAGAGGATGCAGAGAAAGGGGAACCCTCCTACACTGTTGGTGGGAATGCAAGCTGGTGCAGCTACTCTGGAAAACAGTATGGTATTTCCTCAAAAAGTTGAAAATAGAGCAGCCCTATCACCCAGCAATGCATTACTAGGTATTTACCCCAAAGATACAAATGTAGTGATCCAAAGGGGCATGTGCACCTGAATGTTTATAGCATCAATGTCCACAATAGCCTAACTATAGAAAGAACCTAGATGTCCACCAATTGATGAATGGATAAAGATGTGGTGTATATATACACACAATGGAATATTATGCAGCCATCAAAACAAAATCTTGCCATTTGCAATGACGTGAATGGAACTAGAGGGTATTATGCTAAGTGAAAAAAGTCAGTCAGAGAAATATAATTATCATATGATCTCACTGATATAAGAATTTGAGAAACAAGACAGAGGATTATAGGGAAAGGGAGAGAAAAATTAAACAAAACAAAACCAGAGAGGGAGACAAACCATAAGAGACTCTTGATCTCAGGAAACAAACTGAGGGTTGCTGGAGGAAAGCGGGTGGGAGGGATGAAGTGGGTGAATCATGGACGTTGTGAAGGGTATGTTCTGTGGTGAGCAATGTGAATTGTGTAAGACTGGTGAATCAAAGACATGTACCCCCGAAACAAATAATACATTATAATTTAATTTTTAAAAATTCTCCTTGTGTCCTCTCTCCTTCATCCCTAAAAGGACCTTCATTCCAAGGCTTAGTGACTTTTTGTGGGTTATTGATCTCATTCTCCCCACTTGTTCTTTGTCTTCATCCCTGGGTCTTCCCCTCATCCTTGAAATATGATCAATCTCTCCATTGCAAAAACATAAACAAAAACAATTCATTAAGTACATAATGAAATCCTTCCTCAGCTAAACTCTTACAAAATTGAGGCCAGTTGTTACTTCCTTAAGAGCACATTGATCAAGGACAGAGCAGAACTTCAACCTGTCTTCTTATATTTGTCCAATGTTCTATCTACCATGAATCCTATATCAGAGATCATAAACTGACAACTGAAAGCAGTCTTAGAAATCAAGTTCACTTCCCCCTCATTCCATTTTTTCAAAAGATGTAAGTCAATAAGATATAAAAGGTGAAATGGCTTAACCAAGGCCTCATGAGTGACAGAAACAGGTTTCTTAAGTCTCATGACTACCATGCCAATATTTTTCTACAAGTGAATACTTGTTACTCTTGGTTCTAGTTTGGCAAAACTTCACTATATGAAATCTATGGTAATTGTCCTCTTCTCTTTTTGTTCCCAGAAATTTCTGATGCTATTCCTTCAAAAACTAAAAAGGGACCAGTGTTATGGTGTGGGGTGAAATGGAGGACTGCTGAGAGAGGTCAGCTTCAGTGAAGAGATTTACCACTGATATTATTTAGAATTGTCAGCATATGGTAATAGTAGAAACAAGACCATATTTTGGTCAGTGTTATTGTGATTTTTCAACTCAAGACAACCCACTACATTATTGTACCTGGGATCGCAATTCAAAATAGTATCAGTGGTAGAATACTCCTCCCTGGGATCAGAGAAGCACAAAAGAGCTAAAAGGGGCATATGCCCATGGAGAAGAGTTTACCAAATATAAAATGATCTCCACTTTACCATGAGAAGATCCTCCAAATAAAAGGTTTTGGCCACATTGACTGTATAATATTTTATAGATATAGATGAAATATTTAATCCAGTCTATAAAGCATAGAATTTAACCATTTAATTATATACATATTTATAAGTACATGTTATTTAAAAATCACATAAAACGAAAATTAACAGGTCAATTTTAAAGTATTGATTTTTCCCTCACCCTCACATTGCATAAAACTACTCAAACTTTTTACATGCAATCTTGATATCACAGTCTTCATCATTACCAGAACTACTGAATATAGTTCATGGAGCGTATCATTTGTATTTCCTTCTAAATTATTTGAGATAACACATTTTCTTAGAATCTTTTTAAAATACCAGCTCCAGACATCTTGTACAAAACAGAATAAGTCATTCCCATAAACTGAGATAGTGATTGTTGGGTCTTTTTTTTTTTTTTAATTTATACTGTAGCTGAGTAGATTTTATGGAAAATTTTACTGCATTGTTTTTTAAAGTGATCCTCAAAAGGCTTCTTTTAGGCAATATCCAGCCTTAAAACTGTGAGGTTAGACCCCCAGGAATACTAAATATTTTATGTCATTGCCTCCTTTTTAACCCAATCCATAAGTGACCTCACATCATCTCTGGGCATGGAATTAAATAACCCTTCCTCAAGCCGATACTGAGAAAAAGGCAGTGACTCTGGTGCCATCCAGAAAGCTGACCCTCAGAGTCAGTGCAGCCTTTTATTTTTTGGCTGCAGAGTAATGCATCTGTGTCCTTGATCGTGCAACTATAAACTTCCAAAATGAAATTCAACCCCCAAAGAGATGGTTTTGGTGCTCACTTCGGCAGCACATATACCAAAGAGATGGTTTTGCAAAAGCAATGACCCAAATACCAATAAAACCACCAACCAACACAATTAACAACCAAGGGTCACGGGCACCTACCTTCCATCCACTAATAAGATATCCCTGCACTCACATTCCAGGTGTCACAATAAGCTAGGCTTTGCCTTGATCTGAGACCAGCAGATCTGCAGAATGTAGTTAGATTCTTTTCTCAGACATTAGTTATTCAAAACTGTTTTAATATCTTCAGATCCTCTGTCTGAACATTTGGGAATGATCAGGGGGTTCACATTTGGCTCTCTCTGAGCTTGGTGGGCTCCATGTGAGTTCATCTTCATTGAAAATTATTTTCTGGGTTTTTAGATTTTTCCTTCTCTGGTAAGTGCTACTAAAGATCCAGTTGTACACACATGTAATCCCAATAATGACTGAGAAGGTGGGGGTCAGTCTACTTTATTTTGAGAGGCAGAGGGGATAAAGGCAGAGACCAAAAACATCTTATTGCAAAGATCTGCCAGAGCACAGAGCAAGTCTGCAAACTACTTGTCTCCCCTGAGGTTATATATATAATGCACTATCAAGGATAACCACAAACTACAAAGCCACTGCTTGAAGCAAATTTTCCCATTTATGAATCCTTGCTTCATGCAGTCTATCAACTAAATGAGATTCAAAACTATTTATTATATTTTTCTTCTTTGAGAAAATATAAGATCTCCCTGCTTTCACTTTAAGAAGATTGAAAGTAATTTTGATGAGAGCTTCAAGATATGGACTAAATGAATACATAAATTAAAAAAAAACAGATTCAAATACTTATGGACTTAAGACTGTGTTGTAAAAACTTTCTATGTGATTTCATTATCTACTTTTCATTTTTAGGACAGACAGAGCATTAGTGTCAAAAAAGCATGAGACAAAATAATCCTAGCTCTTATCTCTAGCCCAATATGGGTGGGGGGGGGGGTGTAGGCTTCCTGCTGAGCAGAGAGCCTGACGTGGAGTTCGATCCCAGGACCCTGGGATCATGACCAGAGCTGAAGGCAGAGGCTTTAACCCACTGAGTCACCCAGGCACCCCGCTAGGTCTACTTTTTAACTATAAAATGAGATAGTAAGTCCCAGGTTCCTCTTACATTCTATGAAGATGATATTTTATAAAGTTATGTGAGGGTGCCTGGGTGGCTCAGTCAGTTAAGCGTCTGCCTTTGGCTCACATCATGATCCCAGGGTCCAGAGATTGAGCCCCATATCAGGTTTCCTGCTCAGTGGGGATTCTGTTTCTCCCTCTCCCACTGCCCTTGTTCGTGTTGTCTCTCTCTCTATCTCCAATAAATAAAAATCTTTAAAAAGTACATAAATCAAAAGTTATGTGAAGAAGACATTTGAACTTGACTGTCACAATACATACTCAGAATACATAAACCTCCTAAAAAGCAATAAAAAGGAGAAACAATGTTTTAACAATAGGCAAGAGACTTGAAAAGACACTTCCTTAAAAAGGAAAGATACTCAAATAGCCAAGAAGTATATGAAAAGGTGTTCATTTTGGGTCATAAGAAATGCAAATTGGAACAGCAATTTGATAATAATATAAGCAACCAGGATGAGTTTTTCTTTCATTGCCAAGCACTGGCAAATATGTAGAGCAACTGGAACAACTGGTAATGAGTACATAAAGTGGTACAGCCTCCCTGTAAAACTGTTTGGCAGCATCTGATAAAACTGAACAAAATAGATGACAGATGATAGATAGATGGATAGATATTGATATCTTGTCTAGATATTACACACACACACACATACAGAGAGAGAGAGAGAAAGAGAGAGAGATTAAAAGAAAGAGATATGTCCAGGTAATATTCACAAACTATTCACTAAATCCTAATGATTTTTTCCAGAAAGTGAAATTGAGAGGATAGCTTGTTTTTTCTCATGGACATTTCTACATTGGGTTTTTTATAATGGTGTATATCGTTTTAACAGATAACATACAGCCATTATCAGAAAAATGAACAAAACTATATTGGTAACATGATTAACAACTCCCCTTGGGAAGGATAATCACTACAGTTTTGGCAATTCAATATTGGCCAAAAAGAAGAAGAAGAAGAAGAAGAAGAAGAAGAAGAAGCAGCAGCATAGGCAGCATCATTCTGAAATCCCTACATCCTTTTTTCTCCCATTCTGTTACCTACTGCACTGCTATTAATATTCAATTATACCATGGAGATGTCTACAGCTCATTTCAGGGGAGAATCTGCTCCATGAGACCATGGCTACCATCACTATCTCTTGGCTATTTTTCCCCTACAGATACCCCCTTTACACTTCTCCCAGTCACCTCCCCAGCAGCTGTGATTCTGACTGATTTGTCCAGGCTCTTTGGCCATCCACATTGCTTTGGATACTATGCCTCTCCCTACTAGATAGGACGTAATACAGAAGGCCCTTCTCCACCCCAGGCCAAGCTGAATACATGAAGATTATGGGCAGCCTAAACATGTGATATTTTTCCCAACAGCAGAGATAGCAATTGACCCTTGAGTGGCAGATATTTGTCGAAGCTGATGCTATTATTATAATTATGTAGTGTCTGATTATCCTTCCTATCTGTGGGAAGGAATTTTCCTTTGCAGATCTTGGCAGAAGACAAGGTCTCATCTCCCACTGTGGAAACCAAAAAGTCTTTAGCAGCCACCTGATGAGCATGTAACCTCAACTCTGCCAGTAGGAGCTTCCACACAGGACTTGGAATCCTGAGGGAGTGAAGTAAAATACAGAGGCATCCAACTATACATAAGGGTAACTTCAGATTTGAGTGTCCATGGGTGGTGCCAAGTGTTTTCCAGTGCCAGCAATGGTGTCATTCTACCAGACCTTTCTAAGATGTGAATTTTCTCACTTTCTGATTCCCAAACTTCCTTGGCTCAAGACTATTTTCCAAGCCTGATTTTTCTATAAGCTGTCCAACATGTTCCTAAAGCCTACCTTTTCTCTCAAAGCTAACCAAATTTGGTTTCTGTTATTCACAACGAGGAACTCCAATCCCCCTCCCACTACCTTTTTTCCTCCTCTCCAGGTGAAACCTGAAGAAAACTAACATTATTTCTTCTTGAACCTACATCACTGAAGGAAATAAATTCTAGTCATTCGATCTCTCCACATCACCCACCATCTCTCTGGTATAATTGATTTCTATCACTCTCAGACAAATTCTACATGCACTTGGTCTGTTTAGTTGAACTTTTCCCCAGCATCTCTTACTGTATTTACAAAATCCATTTAAAGAGCAAAAACTTAGTTTCATTCTTTTGCATGTATCTGTCCAGTATTATGTTCATTTCTTGGTTTTCTAATCTGTACAACTGATCTATGTGTCTATTTTTGTGCCAGTACCATGCTGTTTTGATTACTACAGCTTTGTAATATAAACTGAAGTCTGGAATTAGGATACCTCCAGCTTTGCTTCCCCCCCCACCAAGGTTACTTTAGGTTTTTGGTATCTTTTTTATTGCATTTTATTCATGTTTTCTTCAATTTTTTTGCATCTTTTTTTTTAATCCCATCTACAATAGCACCCCCCCCAAAAAAAGCATAAAAACAAAACAAAACAAAAAAACCTTAAATAAACTTAACCAAAGAGGTAAAAAACTTATAAACCAAAAATGGAAAGATATACCATGATCATAGATTAGAAGACTTAATAATGTTAAAATATTCATGCTTCTCATAGGGATCTATAGATTCAATACAATCTCTATCAAAAGTCTAATGGCATTTTTTAAAGAAATAGAAAAAACAAACCTAAAATTCACTTGGAACACAAAGAACCTTGAATAGCCAGAGCAATTTTGAGCAAGAAAAACAAAGCTAGAAGTATCACACTTACGGGTTTCAGATATGTTACAAAGCCACAATAATCAAAATAGTAAGGCATCAGCATAAAAATAAATATTTAAACCAATGTAACAAAACAGATAGGCCAGAAATAAATATATGCATATATGGTCAATGGCTCTTTAACAAGGGTGCCAAGAATACACAATGAGGAAAAATAGTCTTTTCAAAAAATCGTGTTGTGAAACTGGATATTCATATGCAAAAGAATAGAGTTGGGCCTTATGTCACAACATTTACAAAAATCAACCTAAAATAAGTTAAAGATTTAAACATAAAAATTGGAACAATAAACTTCTTAGAGGAAAACATAGGGAAAAATCTTCTAGATATTACACTGGGCAATAACTTTTTAGGTACGACACAAAAAAATAAAGGTAAAAATAGGCAAATGGGATTACATGAAACTAAAAACTCTACACAACAAAAGAAGTAATTAACAAAATGAAAAAGCAACCTACATAATGAGAGAAAATATTTGCACACCATATATCCTATAAGAGCTTTAGTATCCAAATTATGTAAGGAATCCCTACCACTCAATAACAAAAAACAAAAACAAACAAACAAACAAAAAACAAAACCAATCCAATTAAAACACAAGCAAAGGACCTAAATAAATATTTCTCCAAAGAAGACATAAAAATGACCAATAGGTAGCTGAAAAAATGTTCAACATCACTAACTAGGGAAATGCAAATTGAAACAACAATGAAATGTCACTTCACACCTATTTGGATGGTTATAATCAAAAAACAAAGAACAACTGGAGAGGATGCAGAGAAAACTCTTGTATACTGATGGTGGGAAGGTAAACTAGTATATCCATTGTACAAAATAACATGGAGTTTCCTCAAAAAATTAAAAATAGAACTATCATTTGTTCCAGCAATTCTATTTCTGAATATATATTTGA
Organism: Mustela erminea; assembly: GCF_009829155.1. Taxonomy (NCBI): domain Eukaryota; kingdom Metazoa; phylum Chordata; class Mammalia; order Carnivora; family Mustelidae; genus Mustela; species Mustela erminea. The sequence continues at coordinate 77,355,217 of NC_045615.1, forward strand.
AGGAATTGAAATCTGGATCCAAAGAATTATCTGTACTCCCATGTTCATTGCAGCATTATTCACAATAGCCAAGATGTTAAAACAAACTAAATATTCATCATCAAACAAAGGGATAAAGAAAATGTGGTGTGTGTATATAAATATATCCATATCTATCTATCTACACAAACATACACACACACACACACACACACACACACACACACACGGGCTTATTATTCAGCCTCTAAAAAAGAAGGAAATCCTGCCATTTGCAACAACATGGATAGACATGCATGATCTCACTTATATGTTAAATCTAAAACAGTCAAGTCATAAAAGAATAGAATGGTGGTTTCAAGAGACTAGGAGGAGGGAGAAATGAAGAGGTTTTCAAAAGATACAGAGTTTCAGTTATGCAAAAGAAGTAGATTCTAGGGACCTACTATGCAACACTAGGCCTTTGATTAACAATACTCCATTGTATAATTTAAAATTTGCTAAAAAAGTAGATCTTATGTGAAGTACTCTTACCACAAAAGGAAAAAAAGGGGAGGTGGGAGGAAATTGTGGAGGTGATGGACAAATTTATTGCATTGATACTGCTAATGATTTCACAGGTATATACTAGCTTCAAATGCATCCATTTGTATTCATTAAAAACCCAGTTTTTTCTATGTCAATCATCATTCAATAAAGCAGCTTAAAGAAAAAGTCTACCAAAAATAAATAATTGTTAAATGTGACTATATTAAGATCAAGAATGTGTTTTATTAAAAGACAACATTAAAAGTTTTTAAAATGAGCCACAAAAGACAACTTTCAAAGCATGTGTCAGCCACAGAGGAGTATGATCAAGAAACAATGAAAACAGAAGAAAGAAATGGATAAGCATTTCCCATAAAATGAAACACAAATGGCCTATAAACATGAAAACACTCAACTTCATTAGTAAGCAGGAAAGTGCAAATTACACTTACCTGATTAGCAAAATATTAAGTATTAGCTATGATGTGGAGCAACAGTAATTATCACATGTAGATGGTGAGTATAGAATTGATATAACAATTTGGAAAACAACCCAGCATTCTCTTTAAGGCTGAATGGGTACCTAGTCTAATGATCTTAATGATAATTCTTAGGTAATTTCCTATTTTCTAGCAAAACTCCTGTAGATGTAAATAAGGAAACACATATATTGTATACAATACCAAAATATCTATCAGTGGAATAAATCATTGTATATCACAAAATTGATTGTGTAGCAGTGAATATGAATAAACTAAAGGTAAAAGCAACAGCACAGGTAAATCTTCAAGATATGCTGCATGCAAATCACAAAAAAGAAATAGTATGACTCCACTTTGCTTTTTAAACAGATATTATTACTTAGAGCTTTTTTAAATTCTCAGCAAAACTGAACAGAAAATAGATTTCCCAAATATTCTCTAAACCCCACAAGCATAGCTTCCCCCATTAACAAGATCCTGCACCACAGTGGGATAGTTGTTAAAAATCAGTGACCCCGAATTAATAAATTATCACCCAAAGTCCATACTGTACATTAGAGCTCACTCTCGATATTGTATATTCATGGGTTTGACAAATGTATACTGACATGTATTTACCTTTATAGTATCATACAGAATAGTTTGACTGCACTGAAAATCCCCTGCACTCTGTCTATCCAACCCTTCCTCCTACCTAATCCCTGGCAACACTGATCATTTTACTCTCTCCAGAGTTTTGCTTTTTCCAGAACATCACATAGTTGGAATCATACAATATGTAGAATTTCAGATTGGCTTCTTTCAATTAGTATTATGCATTTAAGATTTCTTCATTTTTTCATGGTTTGATAGCTCATTTCTTTTTAGCAATGCATAATATCCCATTGTCTGTACCATAGTTTATTCATTCACCTACTGAAGGACATGTATTTTGCTCCTAAGTTTTGACAATTATGAATGGAACTGACATAAACAACATGTGTACATGTGAACATAAGTTTTCAACTCCTTTGAGTAAATACCAAGGAGCACAATTCCTGGATCATATGGTAAGAGTAAATTTAGCTTTGTAAAGAACTGCCAAACTGTCTTCCAAAGTGGCTATAAAATTTTGCATTCCCATCAGCAGTGAATGAGCATTTCTATTACTTGTCATTCTGACTAGCATTTACTATGAGAAATCATATACCAATAAAATGGACAACCTAGAAGAAATAGATAAATTCCTAGAAAAATATAACCTCCCAACACTGAGCAGGAAGAAATAGAAAACTTGAAAAGACAATTTCATTACCAGCAATGAAATTGACTCTAATCAAAAAACTCCCAATAAACCAAAGTGGCAGACCAGATGGCTTCACAGGGGAATTCTACCACACAAGTAAAGAAAAGTTAATACCTAGTCTTCTCAAACTATTCAAAAAAAAAAAAAAAAAGTAAAAGAGGAAGGAAACCTTCTAAATTCATTCTTTTCATTCTTAAGGCCAGCATTATCCTGATAATAAAACCAAATAAAGACATGGGGGTGGGGTGGGGGGGAACTACATGACAATATCTCTGATGACCATAGAAGCAAAAATATACAACAAAATATTCACAAACCAATCTAACAGTACATTAACAAAAATCATTCACCACAATCAAGTGGGATTTACTCGTGAGTTGCAAGGGTGGTTCAATACTCACAAAGCAATCAACATGATACATCATGTCAAGAAGAGAAACAAAAAAACCATATGATCACTTCAACATATGCAGAAAATACATTTGACAAAGTATAACATCCATTCATGATAAAAAAAAATAAAACTCCAACGAAGTAGAGGTTTAGGGAGAAGGTTTAGGGGGAACGTACCTCAACATAATAAAGGCCACATATGAAGAACTCACAGCTAACATCATACTCAATGGTGAAAAACTGAGAGCCTTTCCCCTAAGATAATAATAAGGTAAGGATGTCCATTCTCACAACTTTCATTCAACATGGTACTGGAAATCTTCGCCATCAGAATCAGAAGAGAAAAAGAAATAAAAGGCATCCAAATTGGTAAGAAAGAAGTAAAACTATACCTATTTATAGATAAAATGATACTATATATAGAAAACCCTAAATACTCCACCAAAAAATTGCTAGAACTGATAAATGTGTTCAGTAAAATTGCAGGATACAAAAATCAATATACAGATATCTGTTGCATTCCCATACACTAATAATGAGGTAGCAGAAAAAGAAATTAAGAAAACACCATCATTTCTAATTACACAAAAAAATAATAGGTTAGCTAAGAATAAACATAACCAAGGAGGTGAAAGACCTGTACTTCAAAAACTATAAAACATAGATGAATGAAATTTAAGATGACACAAAGAAATGGAAAAATATTCTGTGCTCATAGATTGGGAGAATAGATATTATTAAAATGTTCATACCACCCAAAGCAATCTACAGATTTAATCTCTATCTCTATCGAATATGCCGACAACATTTTTCATAGAACTAGAACAATTATCCTAAAATTTGTATGGAACTTCAAAAGACCATGAAGAACCAAAAAAATCTTGAAAAAGAACAGAACTGGAGGTAACACAATCACTGATCTGAAGATATACTACAAACCTGTAACAATAAAAATAATATGGTACTGGCACAAAAAGTAGACATATAGATCTATAGAACAAAATGGAACCCAGAAATAAACCTGTGCTTACATGGTCAATTAATCTTCAACAAAGGAGGCAAGAATATGCAATGCAGGGTGGCGGGATGGGAAGTAACTTCAGCAAATGGTGGAAAAACTGGACAACATGCAAAATAATGAAAATGGACGAAATCCTTACATTATAACTCAAACTCAACTCAACCATAACTCAAACTACAACTCAAACTACATTCTTACTTTACAACTCACTCAAACAAAAAACTCAAAATGGACTAAGGATCTAAATGTGAGACATGAAATCATAAAAATCCTAGAAAAGAACCTAGATGTCCATCAACAGATGAATGGGTAAAGAAGATATATATATACATACACATATATGTATACACACACACACACACACACACACACATATATACATACAATGGAATACTATGCAGCCATCAAAAGAAATGAAATCTTTCCATTTGCAATGATGTGGATGGAACTAGAGGGTATTATGCTTAGTGAAATAAGTCAGTCAGAGAAAGACAATTATCATATGATCTCCCTGATATGAGGAAATTGAGAGACAACATGGGATGTTTGGGGGTAGGAAAAGAATAAATGAAACAAGATGAGATCAGGAGGGAGACAAAACATAAGAGACTCTTAATCTCACAAAAAAAAACTGAGGGGTGCTGGGGGGTAGGGGCGTAGGCAGAGGGTGGTGGGGTTACGGACATTGGGGAAGGTATCTGCTATGAAGTGTGTAAACCTGGCAATTCACAGACCTGTACCCCTGAGGCTAATAATACATCATATGTTAATAAACAAATAAAAATTTTTTTTTAGATCCTAGAAGAGAGTACAGGCAGTAATTTCTCTAAATCAACCATAGCAACATTTTTCTAGATAAGTTTTCTGAAGCAATGAGACAAAAGCAAAAATAAATTATGGGGACTACATCAAAATTAAAAGCTCTACATAGCAAAGAGGACATTCAATAAAACTAAAAGACAACCTACTGAACAAGAGACGATATTTGCAAATGATATATCTGATAAAGTGTTAATACCCAAAATATACAAAGAACTTACATAGCTCAACACCAAATATAATAACCCAATTAAAAATGGGCAGAAGATATGAATAGACATTTTTCCAAAGAAGGATATAGATGACCAAAGATACATAAAAAGATGCTCATCATCAATAACTATCATGGAAACACAAATCAAAACTACAATAAGATATCACCTCACACCTATCAGAATAACTAAAATCAAAAACACAAGGAACCAGAAGTATTGGGAGAATGTGAAGAAAAAGGGAACCCTCTTTGCACTATTGGTAGGAATGCAAACTGGTGCAACCACTGTGGAAAAGAGTATGGAGCTTCCTCGAAAAAAATTTTTTTTAATTACCATATGATCCAGTAATTCCACTAGTGACTATTTACACAAAGGATAAAAAAAACACTAATTCAAAAAGATATATGCACCCCTACATTTATTGCAGAATTATTTACAGTAGCCAAATTATGGAAACAGTCCAAGTGCCCATCTAATGTAACACTATATGCTGACTGTACTAACATTAAAATAAAAAATTAAAAGAAGAGTCAGAGCTCTGATTAAATCCTAACATGATACTTGAGCTTGAGTTACTTGTTTAACAGACCAACACTGAAAACGTGCTGACTCGAGAAACTATTTGGATATTATCTATACCTTAATCTCCACATCTTTTAAACTGCAGCAAGATGAGTTTTAAGAACACCAGGCTGGAATCAGAAGAATGTGGCAGTAAGACTTGACCTAACCCTTATCTATGTGCTTTGGAACAAGTCACTGAACCTCTCTGAATTTCAATTTCCTCACCTTTAAAATGTGAAAATTATTAGTTTTTGTTTTAAATACAATTAATTTCTAAGGCACTCTGCTAATCACTTATCTACACCCTAAATCCCTTTTAATAAGAACCCACTAAAATAAGTTAGGTAAAAATATTTTGTAAACTATTAAACATTATAGAAACAAAAATAATTATGCAAACAAAGTTGAGGGTTGACCCACACTTTTTTCTTTACCTGGCAAGAATTCTCATGGTGCTTTGTACTGAAAAGTACATTTTAATTAACTATTGGCTGATCTGACTAAAATGAAAATTCTGAATCAGGAAAATTTGAAGGAACATTTTTACAGGGGAGGGCATGGAATAGAAACTAGGATGAACAGTATCTAGAATCTGACTCCAACGACCGTGTCATTCTACATGATATTCATGTAGAATGACACGGTCGTTGGAGTCAGATTCTAGATACTTTTAATGTCAAATTGGAGTCAGATTCTAGATACTTCTAATGTCAAATGACATTAAAAGAAGAGGATTAATTTTATAAAAGGGTGAAAAACATTTCACTCCATACACAAGTAATACTATTTTAAGTCTGAAGATCACTTCTGAAAAGTCTTCAATTTTGAGTATTACAATAAAGAAAATGTCAAGTCAAGACATTTTTCAAAGAAAGAATTTAATTATTAAATCTTCTGTTTAAAATGCTTGCAAAGGATAACCCAATTTTTTTAGTGTCCTAGCCATTGTTATTCCAAGTAAGATGACACTACCTACCCCCACCCCAAAAAAAAAGAAAGAGAGAAAAAAGAAACATCTTATAAATGTCAATGAAGGGGCGCCTGGTTGGCTCAGTGGGTTAAGCCGCTGCCTTCTGCTCAGGTCATGATCTCAGGGTCCTGGGATCGAGCCTCGCATCGGGCTCTCTGCTCAGCGGGGAGCCTGCTTCCCTCTCTTTCTCTGCCTGCCTCTCTGCCTACTTGTGATCTTTCTCTCTGTTAAACAAATAAATAAAATCTTTGAAAAAAAATGTCAAAGAAATCCACTAAAAAATAAATTGATATTCCTGGTTGATCTAATCCCTATCTTGAGCAGGAAGGTTGGGGGAACAGGAGCAAAGACTACAATTTTGAGTTGCCTTGGGATTTGGGACTTTTGCAATAAAAAGGATAAAACATTACTGGAACTTCCTTTAAGATGGGAAAATATTAAAGGAGGTAAAATGACACAGGAGGTTAAACTGCCATTAATTTTAGTCCTGGGACTTGCTCTTGGCAGAGAGATCAATTTATCCTCAGTAGCCATTTGTCCTCCTCTAAGTGTCATGGAAATAGATGTAAACATGTGACTAAGTTTTGATCAATGCTATCTGAGTAGAAAGGAGTACAACTTCCATGGTATGATCTTAAGAGAAAAGAGTATGCTCTTTTGTCCTTTTTCTTTTTCCTCTTCCCTCTGCTGGAAGTGGAGATATGATGATGAACCAACTTGGACCAATATCCTATAGACAGTGGGAGGAGCAAAGTGGAAGCAGAAGAGATCTTTGCTACTTTAAAAAGCAGGGCAGCCATAACAACTCAAATCAAAAAATAAACTTGTAGATTTTTTTCTGCTGCTATAATTTATGGTCAGTGTCACAGAAGCCAAGCCCATAATTCAATCCTCTGGGATAGGTCTGCTCACTTCTGAGATAAATAGAATAATAATAGACTATTACATATTATAATATGCACTATATTTAAACATTGAAAGAACCATCAAGTACTATTTTGACATGTAAAATTTGTCGCCTCCTCAAGACAAAGCAACAATCTATAATGACCTACAAAGGCAAAGCTACTTAGGACAGTAACATTTAGCATACAAAGGCAAAAAGCAAATATGATTATTCAAGGTATCCCAATTTAAAAAAATAATTACAGAGCAAAATTTGTTTAACGACGCCACTTATTTTCAAAAAAGATGTATTACAGTGATTTGCTTGCTAAATTTTAAAAAAGTGATAGCAAATACAAAAATCATCTCTGAGGCAAAGAGAAGGTTTTAGGAAGTCAAAAAGGTAGACCGGCCCATCCAGGTATCATTAAATAATAACGTCAATAGTGCTGTAAAATATGGAACATGGATCTGAATACAAAGTTTGAATTTCCCAATTGTTTTGCATCTGAAACACACTGAAATAAAATAATCTGTACACACATGCATGGCAGTCATTTCACAGAGAAATCTACTCCTGTTTCTGGCTTAGCCAGAATTTGGTACAAGGCAACTGGCTATAGCTATTATCACCAACGTTTTGCCAAGCCCCTTCATCAGCCATCCCAGACTCAGCCAGGCTGGCTCCATCTGTTGTATTTGCCTAACTAATGGCACTGAGATGTTGTCTCCTTTGAACAGTCTAGAGAATAACTGACAGTGGTCTAGCCTTGTTATGTCACCACCACCCACTTAAGCTCAAAGGTTTTAATCATGTCATAGTCATGTGACAGAAGGTAGAGAGGGAGAAAAGGAAAGCTAATGTTTATTAAGTAACTTTTCTGTACCAAGCACTGTTTCAGGCTTTGTGTATGTGAAATATATATCCATATACATGTGTTTGTATATGTATATGTATATATAAAACATATAAGATATAGACACAGAGTAAAGAATTATAATCAAACAACACTTATGGACACACTATCTAAAATAAAAAAGAAGACATTACAAGTACCCCAGAAACTTCCCATACTCCCCTCCCAATTATCTCCCAATCCTTCCCGGCTGGAAAGAACAGTTATATATTAATCATATCCTCGTTTTACTATATATGCTACATGTATATCTATTGATAAATAAAATACTGTATAATTTTTATTGAAGTTTAACTGACAATTAATATCCTATTAGTTTTAGGTGTACACCATAGTGATTCCATACTTTATACATTATGAAATGATCCTCACCATAAGTGCAGTTACCATCTGTCACCACAGAGTTATTACCATATTAGTGCTATATTCCTTATATGACTTATTCAGTTTGTAACTGGAAGTTTGTACCTTTTAATCGCTTTCACCTATTTCACTACCCCCAATTCCTCCCCACTCTGGTAACCAGCAGTTTGTTTCCAGCATCTATGACTCTTTTCCTGTTTTTGTTTTCTGTTTTAGATTCCACATACAAGTGAAATAATGTGGCATTTTTCCTTCTCTGAATGACTTATTTCACCTAGCATACACTCTAAGTTCATACATGTTGTCACAAATTGCAAGAATTTGTTCTTTTTTCTGGCTGAGTAATATTCCTCTTTCTCTGTGTGTGTGTGTGTGTGTGTGTGTGTGTGTGTGTGTACACACATCTTCTTTATCCATTCATCTGTGTATGGGCCCTTTGGTTGCTTCCATATTTCTATATCTTGGCCATTAAAAATACTGCTGTAATAAATATAGGGGTGCATATATCTCTTCAAATACTGTTTTTATTTTCTTTGTATAAATATCCAGATGTGGAATTGCTGGACTATATGGTAGTTTTGTTTTTAATTTTTTTAGGAACCTCCATACTGTTTTTCATAGTGGTTGCTCCAATTTACATTCCCACCTATGGTGTATAAGGCTCCCTTCTCTCCCCAGAAGTACACCCATGTACATATGGTCAATTAATTTATGGTAAAGGGAAAAGAAAATTTCCTCAATAAACAGTATTGAGAAACTGGACAATTACATGCAAAAAAACAAAATTGGACCATAATCTTACACAACAACAAATTCAAAATGGATGAATATAAAACCATAAAGCTACTAGAAGAAAATAAACATCAGCTTTAGCGATTGTTTTTTGGACTAGTCCCAACACACACAGCCAACAAAAGCTAAAATAAACAAATGGAATTACACCAAACTAAAAAAGCTTTTACTTAGCAAAAGAAATAAGCAACAAAATGAGAAAAGGACTTGCATATATAAAGAATTTATACAACTTAATATCAAAAGAAAAACCAACTTAAAAAATGGGTAGAGGACTTGAGTAGACATTTTTTTCCAGAAAAAAGTCTGTATCAATGTTTTGCCTACTTTAGTTAATATCAGCTTTGAGATTTATCCATGTAACTGTGGATATGGCCATATTCACAATTATATACAATGCTACTACAGACACTATTGTTTATGCCTCCTGGTGAACATGCTCATATAGAGTATACATCTAGAAATGAAAAACCTGGGTCATAGAGCATACATTTGTTCCACTTCATTAGATAATGCCAGTTTCTTCCAAAATATTAGTTTATGGTGCTATTAGCAGAATGTGACTGTTACTGTAGCCTCCAACAGTCATCCCCCCTTGAGATGGTTGGACTCTTAAGCCAATTTGATAAGGATAAAATGGCAGCATGCAATTTCATTTTATTTTGTATCCTTTGTTATTAGCAAAACTAAACATTTTTTCTATGATTATTTGTGTTTTTTCCTCTGTGAAATGTCTGTACATGCCTCTTGCAAGGTTTTTTCTTGCAAATATATATTCTAAATATCTTTTTGTGGTTTAATGTGTTGTACATATCTTTTCCGACTGTAGGAATTGCTTTTTATTCTTTTTTTGTTTATGGTATTTCTTTATCTATGAACTTATTTAGTGAAAGAGGATGCATGAGCAGAGGGTGGGGTAGAGGGAGAGGGAGACAAAGAACCTCAAGCAGGCTCCGTGCTGAGCGTGGAACCCACTGAGATCATGACCCGAGCAGAAATCAAGAGTCAGATGCTTAATTGACTGAGCCACGCAGGTGCCCCTGTTAATGGTATATTTTGATAAACAGATACTCCTAGTTTTAACATAACTAAATTTATCAATTATTTCCTTTTTAGACTGTATTTGTGTATGTTTGTTAAGAAATTCCTCCTACCCTGAAGTCCTAAAGATATTCTCCTTATATGTCCTTCTAAAAGTTGTATCATCTTGCCTTTTATATTTTAGTTTTCTTCTACTTGAAAGCTGTTACTGTGCTTTGAAAGATGTAGAAAATCAATCAAAACTTTTTGTAGATGGGCACCTGGGTGGCTCAGTTGGTTAAGTCCTGCCTTTGACTCAGGTCATGATCCTGGAGTCCTGGGATCAAGTCCCACATCAGGCTCCCTGCTTGGCAGGGAGTCTGCTTCTCCTTCTGACCTCTCTCCTCTCATGCTCTCTCTCTCTCATTCCCATTCTCTCTGTCCCAAATAAATAAATAAAATCTTTAAAAAAAAAAAAAAGACCGTAACTTAAAAAAAAAAAAAAAAACAACCTTTTTGTAGATATAACCAATTTTCCAAATGCTATGAGTAATTTCTTCAGTGTTCTGAATATATTGAATTTCTATAGATGATTAAGTCTGCTTCTGGCCTTTCTACTTCCCTGCCATCTTCTCCCTGTACCTGTTCACTAGTTTATTTGTCTACCTTGTGTCTATACTACACCATTTTAACGGCCATTCTTGTACATAAAACACCATACCTGGTAGAGCAAGTAGCCCTGCCTTGGTTCTTTAGAAGTGTCTTGCTATTCTTGGATCTTTGCTACTCCACATTATATTTTAGAATTCCTACTGGGGTTAGGACTGGAATTTTACTGACTTTAAAGATCACTTTGATCTTGATATCACTGTCTTTATCATCACCAGGACAGTTTCAAGTCATCTTGAAACAGTTTCCATGTATATTTCCAGGTTCATGTTTACTTCCTTCCAGGTTAAGATAGAGCATTTTCTTTGTCTCTGTGTAGGATGTCTCCAGAAGTCTTATACAACCCAGAATTAGTCATTTCTGTAGCTTTGGAATAGTGAGAGGTTTTTGTTTTATTTTTTGTGCTGTATCTGATGTTTCTGTTAGGTGTATAACCGCAGCACAAAGAGATAGTTATTATTAATCAGCATTTTATAAACAAAAACACTGAGAATCAGAAAGGAAAGGGAAATTATTATTGACCCTATGTTCTGTTCTAGGCATTCAACCAGGAACACTACACATTTTCCACTTCACGTATATTAACCCTCCTTAAACACTGTAGAGGGGACATTTTTGTTCTCATTTTATAGTCTAAAAAACTGAGGCTCATATAGCTGAGCAAATTTTCAGCAGGATCAGGAAATGGAAGAGAGGGATAGGAAAAAGAAAAGGAGTAACGGTGGGGAGAGGCAGGAGAAGATGAAGGAAGGCAAGTAAGAGAAGGAAAGGGGGAGCATTATAGGAAGCCAAGAGCAGCACAAGAGAATGCAGCTCAGTTCCCCATAACCCCTGGGCCTTACTCCTCAGCACCCATCTACTTAGGGCATAAGAAACAGGAAAATTGGCTATATCTACAATGTCTCTGCAACCTCCTCTTCCCTGAGACCTTCACTAGTTTTACCAAAATACATGCCTTCTTAAAACACTATTCATTTGTAAGTTTCAAATCATTTTCAAATAGAAAGTTAAAAAGAATGTCACTTGTAGTAGAGAAGAACATCATCTGCAAAGAATTGTCAGCTCCTGAAACTTGTCAGTCCCTCTAATTATAAGCAGGGCTGGCCCTTCTTGCCTTCTGCCTATGACCTCAGGTGGTCCCCTGGTTGTCACAGAAATAACTGTGGCATCCTGCCTGGACGTGACTTTTCTGGGCCCTTCCACAGGGGCTCTTTAATTTTCCTTCCATATTCTCAGTCTCCCCTATTCAAATAAGCCCCTCTGTGTCTCAAACGCAGAAGGCTCTCTTGTCTGTCAGGGAAATAATCATGAAAATCAGTTTGTGATAGCCTTAATGCATGTCTTCTTTAAAACAACAGTTGAAAAGACTTATAGAAAAATAACAGGAAGTAAAGGAACCAAGAAATATTGCAAGTAAATTGGTCTTTCGCCATGCCCAAACCATAGCACAGCCGCAGCTGACTACTCTCCCTTCTGCAAAGCCTGGCTTGCTAGAGTGATAAACAGATATGAGGCAGAAGAAAGCAATAGAGAATTTTTAACATGACAGCACAAGCATTATGCTAAAAATTGAGCAATCTTAGCAGACTTTGGTAAAGCAAAAAAGGCAGACAAAGGCTCTGCCAACATAATAAAGCATTAGGGTCGTGTGCTAAGATACAGTTTGTGTTAGCAGGAGAACAGCTTATTTCCCTTGTATGTCACCCTGAAGTTGAACCAGGAAGCTGTCTCTTTCTTTGTTCTCCCCTTCTACTTGTCACATGGGAAGCACCCTCATCCCAGATGCGCCAGGGAAAAACCAAGACGAACTGAACTACTGACGGCTCCAACCAAAGCTTGAGAGGATGAAGAAGCAGAACTTTATGAGTGTGCATACAGGGCAGGGTGGGGCAGGTGGATGAAAACCCACAGGGCTGCTGGTGGTGGGGGGGAGGAGAAAGCAGCCCCACCCATGGTGGGAATAGCTAGGAAAGAAACAAATGGCTCAGTCATTAAGTGTCTGCCTTTGGCTCAGGCTCAGGTCATGATCCCAGTATCCTGGAATCACCCAGCATTCCCGCATTGCTTCTCCCTCTCCCACTTCCTCTGCTTGCGTTCTCTATTGTGCACTGTCTCTCTCCGTCAAATAAATATAATATTTAAAAAAAAAAAAAAAAAGGAACGGAAAGAAACAAAGAACTGTCTCACACCCCTTCCTGCTTCTCCATGACGTGCCTGGTTATTCAATTGTGAGAGTTTTTGATAATGGACTAAATTTTTTCACCCTCCTGAACACTGAAGGCATAGCTAAGGGGTTACATAAACAAATATTTCCTTTGTAGATGACATAAGCAGGTCACCATTGCTTCATGGTGCTACCAGGAGGAAAGATTTCATCTCACTGTTTTGCCTTTATAAGATAAGGCTGGAAATAATTTTCTACTTATTTCCCCTCAATTTTTTTCTGCCACTTTCAGATCAATAAAATGAATGATGATGGCTCACAAATTTCTTACAGGAGATTATATCAGGTGACATCTTATGAACGACCTCATTCTCAAGAAGTGAACCTTCACCTTTGTGCTTCACCTGCCCACTCGATTCATGTTTGCTCATCATTCAGTCATTCATTCAATCGATAATCTGCTCTGCATCATGCTCTCTGCTGGGGTCATGCCCAAAGTCTCTCTCAATTCAGTGTTTCAGAAACTGGCATAGGCTAATATTTGTTCAAATGAACTTCAGGAAAAAGGAATATAAGCTGAGTTCTGTGTGCTATTATTGTTTCGCTACAGATAAACTCTTACAGTCTAAACTAAAACTGATGAAAATGACTTCTATAATTTGGTAGTGTTTAGTCTACATCTCATCATTTCCGATTCCCAGCTCTCTGTTTTTGTAAATCTCGTACTATTATTATTATTAGAGAAAAATCCTACTGATATCTCATATCACAACCAAAAAGGTTTTTTACCCTCCCCCTTTCATTCTAGAGGTCCTCACATATTCATGTGATTAAGAATCCCCTACGAGTTTTCATCCATCTCATGAAAGCAACTCAGTAGCAACAACTAAACACATTTTGAATTTTGAAAGTTGACTCAACAATAACAGTAGATGGTAACTCATGGAAACAGCAAAATTAAGAGCGGTATTTCTAAGTAACTATATAGAATTTAAAAAAAAACTCTGACTATAATAATAAGTGAATCTGTTTACATAAGGATATGGATCTACTCCTAGGATCAAGGCAAAAATTGAAGAAACAGGCTCAGGAAAAAGAAAAAAAATCGGAAGCTAGGCAGCTTAAGAGAGTCACAGCAGCAGGAAAGAACTGACAGTCACCTGTTAGGACAAATCCGTTCCAGGTACCCTTAGAACTTTTTGCCTCTGCTCATAATTCATGTTTGGGGTGGGGGCTGGAGAGTGAGGACTGTCCAACTGCTTCAGTGGAGTCCCTGAAATAATGTTCGCCAGATGGATTCCAGTGTGGCATGGGCAGAGTATTCATTCCCCACAGCTGCTATAACCAACCACCACAAATGGGGCGGGTAGCACAGCATAAATCCATTCTCGCTCGCTCTCAGTCCTGGAGGCCAAAGTCCAACATCAGCTTCAACAGGCTGAAAGCAAGATCTAGGCAGAGTCACACTCCCTCTGTAGAAATTCCATCCCTGCCCCTCCACGTATCAGGATTCCTGGGCTTCTAATCACTACACTTCAATCTCTGCCTCCACTGTCACATCACCTTCCCTTATTAAATCTTCCCTTGCCTCCTTCTTATAAAGAAACATGTGACTGCCTTTAGGATAACCCAGACTAAACTGCCATCTCAAGAACCTTAATTCATTCCCATGGGCAAAGTCTTTTTTTGCCAAAAGGTAACAATCACAGGATCCAGAGATTAGAACCTGGATATCTTGGGAGGGACATTTTTTTTAGCCTACCACAGGGGAAGAGTGTGGCCGTTGGCATCAAAAGACTAGAATAACCAAAAACTGGAAACAATCAAGGTGTCCTTCAATAGGACAATGGATAAACTGTGGTACATCCTTACAACAGAATATTATCCACAGTAAAAAGAAATGAATTCTTAAGCCACAAAATCATATTGAGGAAACCTGAACGTAAATTCCTAAGGGAAAGAATCCAGTCTGAAAAGGCTACATGGTATATAATTCTAACAGCTGGACATTCTAGAAAAGACAAAACTATATATATAGTGGCTGCCAGGGGCTCAGTGGGAGGAGTATAGAATTTGGAGAGATAAATTAGTTAAAGCACAATAGTTCTTTTTTTAATTTTATATTAAGATATTTTATTATTAATATATAACATATTATTTGTTTCTTGGGTACAGGTCTATGATTCACCAGTCTTACACAATTCACAGTGCTCAAAACAGCACAATGGTTTGTCTCACTCTCTGGTTTCTTCTTATTTCATTTTTTCCTCTCTTCCCCTATAATCCTTTGCCTTGTTTCTCAAATCCCACATATCAGTGAGATCATATAATAATTGTCTTTTTCTGATTGACTTATTTCAGTTAGCATAATACCCTCTAGTTCCATCCATGTCATTGCAAATGGCAAGATTTCCCTTTTTGATGGCCACATAATATTCCTGTGTGTGTGTGTGTGTGTGTGTGTGTGTGTGTGTGTGTGTACCACATCTTCTTTATCCATTCATCTGTCTATGGAAATATGGGCTCTTTCCATAGTTTGGCCCCAAAGACACAAATGTAGCAATCCAAAGGGGCACCTGTACCCCAATGCCTATAGCAGCGATGTCCACATTAGCACAAAAGATTTTTAGATACGCTCTAGTTCCATGCTTAGCGAAATAAGTCAAGCAGAGAAAGACAACTATCATATGATCTCCCTGATATGAGGAAGTGGTGATGCAACATGGGGGCTTAAGTGGGTAGGAGAAGAATAAATGAAACAAGATGGGATTGGGAGGGAGACAAACCATAAGTGACTTTTAATCTCACAAAACAAACTGAGGGTTGCTGGGGGGAGGGGGTTTGGGAGAAGGGGGTGGGATTATGGACATTGGGGAGGGTATGTGCTTTGGTGAGTGCTGTGAAGTGTGTAAACCTGGTGATTCACAGACCTGTACCCCTGGGGATAGAGTATTATGCCTCCATCAGAAAGGATGAATACCCAACTTTTGTAGCAACATGGACGGGACTGGAAGAGATTATGCTGAGTGAAATAAGTCAAGCAGAGAGAGTCAATTATCATATGGTTTCACTTATTTGTGGAGCATAACAAATAGCATGGAGGACATGGGGACTTAGAGTGGAGAAGGGAGTTGGGGGAAATTGGAAGGGGAGGTGAACCATGAGAGACTATGGACTCTGAAAAACAATCTGAGGGTTTTGAAGGGACGGGGGGTGGGAGGTTGGGGTACCAGGTGGTGGGTATTATAGAGGGCACGGATTGCATGGAGCACGGGGTGTGGTGCAAAAATAATGAATACTGTTATGCTGGAAATAAAAAATAAAATAAAATAAAAAAATAAATAAAATAAAAAAAAATATTTTTAGAGCAGTAAAATTATCCTGTATGACACAATAATGGTGGATACATGATATTATACATTTATCAAAACCTACTTATAGGCACCTGGGGGACTCAGCTATTTAGTGTCCAACTCCTGATTTCAGCTCAGGTCGCAATCTCAAGTCATGAGACTGAACCTTGTGATGGCTCCACACTGGGCATGGAGGCTGCTGAAGATTCTCTCTCTCCCTCTTTCTCCGCCCCTGCCCCCAGCTCTCTCTCGCTCTCTCTCCATTAAAACAAAGAAAAAACTCACTGAACTGTGCAACACTGAGTAAACCCTAGTGTAAACTCAGAACGTCAGTTAATAATGATATATTAATATCAGTTCAATTGTAATGAATATACCACACCAATGCAACATGCTACTATTAAACAGCTGGGGGAGAGCAAGGGGAGGGATAATATATGGGAATTCTTTGTACTTTTTGTTCAGTTTTTCTGTAAACCTAAACCTAAAACTGCTGTTACTTTTTTTAATTAATTTTTTAAAAATGTATACTGAGCAACAGTAATAACAATAAAAATAATAGTAGTAGTAGCACTAGTAATAGTAGTAGTGGCAGTAGTAGTAGTAGTAGTAAACAGAGTCTTAAAGTCAAATCATTACAACAGCCCACCCAAGTCTTTCCAATTCTGATGGGACAGTGGATAAATCAGTGATTTTGTCATTGAATGTCATGAGAACAAAGATATTTTTAATAACCACAGGCTATAAATATCTAAAAGAATTAGTTATAAAAATATAAAAGCATTTAAAGAGCAAACAAACTGCCTTCTCACAAGCCTCATCTCATCCTCTAAAACAGAATGTATTCAAGTAATAAAACTCATGCAAATAACACATCTTTTCCCTTTCCCAACCCACCTCTTAGAGAAGCAGTTAAAATAAGAAGAGACTTAAAGATGTGAATGCAAGATCTGAAACCACAAAATCTACATGGCAATAAGCTCCTTAACACAAATCTGGGCAAAGACTTTTTTGGATTTGACACCAAAGTACAGAAAACAAAAGCAAAAATAAACACATGGAACTGCCTCAAACTAAAAACTTCTGCATAGCAAAGAAAACCACCAACAAAATGAAAAGGCAACATATTGAATGGGAGAAAAGATTTGCAAATCATATATCTGATAAGGGATTCAAGCACAAAATATATCAAGAACTCATACAGCTCAATAGCAAAAACAAACAATCTGATTAAAAATGGGCAGAGTATCTAAATAGACATTTTCCAAAGAAGACATACAAATGGCCAACAGATACACAAAAAGGTACTCAGTCAACATGACTAATCTTCAGGGAAATGCAAATCAAAACTACATTGAAATATCATCTCACACCTATTGGAATGGTTATCATCAAAATGACAAAAAATTAATGTTGGAGAAAATGCAACCCTCATGCACGACGTGTGGGAATGCAAATTGGTACAGCCACTATGGAAAACACTATGGAAATTGGTACAGCCACTATTTTTCCACTATGAAAAAATACAGAGGTTCCTCAAAAAAAAAAAAAATTAAAAGATAGAACTAAAATATGATCTAGCAATTCTACTACTGGTTATTTATCTAAAGAAAATGGAAAGACGAGTTCAAAAAGGTATGTGCACCCCATATTCATTGCAGTATTACTAACAATAGCCAAGATAAGGAAAAAACCTCAATGTCCATCAACAGATGAACAGATAAAGAAAATGTGATGGGTATGTGTAATGAAATATTATCCAGCCATAAAAAGAATCAAATCTTGCCATTTATGACAACATAGATGGACCTTGAGGACATTGGTCTAAACAAATAAGTCGTACAGAGAAAGGTAAATGCCATATGACCTCAATTATATGCAGAATCTAAAAAACAAACAAAAAATGATCTCATGGATATAGAAAACAGATTGGTGGTTGCCTGAGATGGGGATTGGGATGGGCAAAATGGGTAAAGAAGGTCAAAATGTACAAATTTCTATTATAAAATAAATAAGCTATGGAGATATAATATACAGCATAGTAGCTGTAGTTTATAATACTGTGTTGTGGGGCACCTGGGTGGCTCAGGGGTTAAGACTCTGACTTCAGCTCAGGTCATGATCTCAGGGTCCTGAGATGAAGACCCACATCGGCTCGGCAGGGAGCCTGCTTCTCTCTCTCTCTCTGCCTGCCTTTCTGCCTACTTGTGATTTCTGTCTCTGTCAAATAAATAAATAAAATCTTTAAAAAAAATAATAACAATACTGTGTTGCATATTTGCAAATAATTAGGACAGTAGATATTGAAATTTCTCACCATAAGGAAAAAAATTCATTACTATGTATAACAGGTATCAACGAGACTTGATATCAACTAGACTTAACTGTGGTGATCATTTTGTGATATATACAAATATGAAACCATTATGTTGTATACCTGTCATTAATACAATGCTATGTCAATTTTACCCTAATTAAAACAAACAAAAAAGACATAATGCCAAAAGGGAGACAAAAACAATAGATGAGATAATGGATTAAAAAAAAAATGCACTTGAAAAATTTACAAATTGTACCCTCATTTCCAAAGTTCATTGTCCTTTAAAAATCTACCTGCCCCATTCCAATATCAGAGGACTGAAGGAAAAAAAAAATTAGCCTTTCAGTTTGCACATGCATCTCTAACCTGGAAATGCATAAACAGGAATATGACGTTGCATTACATAACTGACTCATTCCCACTGATGGACCACTCTGACAGAGTCTCATCAGAAGCCAGAGAAGATGGGAAGAAAGAGTTACTGAAAGCCACCAGAAAGTATCCTATTCAGTAAAAATTGATTGAGTAAATCATTTCTAACGATTGAATTGACCTGGCACATTTGTGTTACTGAAATTTTAGCAAATGCTACTTCTAGGTCTCCAACATGCTCACTCCCTTTAAAACTATATTGTATTTCCATATGCATGGGGAAACTGTTACATCAATCATTTATGTGGCCTCTGAGTTATACTTTGCCAATCAGAAAACAATATTAGTCATTAAGGAGTATTTTCAAAGGGATAATAAGTTCCCCAAAACTAATCCCAAAGGGAATATTCATTCTTGACCTTCTCTATACAAAGTGTTTTATGTACAAGTGAGACCCAGCACATTTCCTTCACAATCCAGGCCAGGTTTAAATCTGAGTGGTTACATTCTGCTATTTCATTAAAATCCTGCCAATTCAAATGAAGTAGCACTTTCTCAAGGGATGAAAAAGAAGGACAGGGTTCCTACAGAAGATTATTTTGACATTTTATCTCCTGTGCCTGCATGTGTTATGAAGAATACATTTTCAGAATCACATACCCAAGAAATGCTATTTTCAGTTCTCTCTTTTAATTCTCTGGAGTTATTATGTGCTTCTTTTGAAGCTGGCTTCCCCTTTGATCTGCCTCACTCATAGACAGACGCAAGAACCACTCTCCCTAATTCCACCACTTGCCCCAGAGACACAACTAATCAACCCCTTCATTATTTTGCATTTCACACGGTGTCAATCGATAGATACCTATTTCTGAAACTATCATTTCCCATTGTAATTGTTCCAGTATGCCTGAGAATGTCTGAAATGCCAGGCAAAAAAAAAAAAAAAAAAAAAAAATTCCTTCTACACGCTTTATTACTTTATTAGTAAACACCAGATTATATATTTCAAATGCTATATATCACTTGTTTATGAACATGGAGATTTCCTGAACCATCATCAACTTTGAAAGCCTGGCCACCTCAAGTATAGGCAAAAATGAGAGAAGGTGCTGCTTTGCAATTCTAGATGCAGCTATGATATTGCTGGATGCCCTGACTCTGGTTCTCTCCATAGCAGTAAGTGAATAGCAGTGAACTAGAAAAAAGATACAAGTGAAGGTTGTTTCTCTTCACTCTGGATTAGTAATGATACTTAATCAGCCCAGTTAGGGGAATACTGAGCTTCATTCTACAGTTCCGGCTCTCTGCACTGAGAGAGAAATGCATTTCTTGCTTCACTTTCTCTATTACTACAATTCTAGTGTTTGGTTTTGCCCCTATGCAAAGCATCTGGGGTGCCAGCACTTACTGACTGATTTTCTGCAGAAGGCTCTGCTGACAATCATTCCAAATTCAAAAGTATTTATTGCCTACTCCATGCCTGTTCTAGACAATAAGGATAGACCAGTAAACAAAACAGACAGGCCTATCTTTCATCCAATATGTTCTGAAATTTCGAAGCTTCTTGATTCCCACATTACTGCTTCTTTCACAGTCTTCCCTAAACCTGTCCTATATCTGCACTCTATCTCCCAGCTAAATTCCTCCCTTTCAATGTGGAAAGGTGACTGGGTTTAAACTCTTTTTAGCAGGGATTTGGAGGTTTGTAATTGACACTGTTCTAACAAAGACTCCTGATTTAAATGATCAAATTTCACTACATGGGTTAGGCCATCTTTCCCTAATTTACAGAATGGTAGTAATCCCCATTATTTAGTTTTCTCTCCATCTTCATATAGTTAGGGTTAGCGATGCTTAAATTGGAATATAGATTTGGCATGAGGGAAGGAAGAATTTTACAAGATATCTAACCCTAGGGGCACCTGGGTGGCTCAGGTCATGATCTCAGGGTCCTGAGGTTAAGCCCCACATCGGGCTCTTTGCTCAGCAGGGAGCCTGCTTCCCCACCCCCAACCACCTCTGCTTGGTTCTCTGCCAACTTGTCATCTCTGTCTGTCAAATAAATAAAGAAAATCTTTAAAACAAGCAAACAAATAAACGAAAAGAGCCCAATTGTCCATCTGCCTTAGATACATGAATAAATTGTGGTTTTATACAATAGAATACTATACAGCAATGAGAATGAACAACTACAAGCATACTCCACAATATAGATCAATTTTACACACAGAATATTGAGCAACAGAAGTCAGAGCCAAAAAGAGTATATACTGCAACTATTCCCTTTACATAAAGTTCAAATATTGACAGAACCCATCTTCAGTATTAGAAGATAGAACAGTGACTTACTCATGGTAGGGGCAGGGGCATAACTACAAATGTATGAGGGAAGTTTCAGGACTGCAGATTAGATTCTGCTTCTTGACCTGAGAGCTGGTTACACAGATGTGTTCTTTTCCTGAAAAATCATTGATATATAAACTTAAAACATGTATTTTCCCACATACATTTTATATTTCAATAAAATTTATAAAAATAAAACCATCATTTTAAAGAACCTAAACAGATTTTCTAATCTAAGGTGATATAATGATCAGTCTTAAGTGAGAAACAACAGATGCTACTTTAACAAACTCTCACAACATGACCCAAATACCAGGGGACATCTGCTGCAGTGAAAATTCTTTTCCCTCTCAGGTCAACAAGGAAACTATTTTTAAAAGCACTTGGGAAGTTCCTCCTCTACCCCTCAGGTAGGAAGGCTCAGAGAAGGGAGGCATCTCTACAGCCACCCTCTTGGCCCTAATGGAATCCTTAAAGGTTGGAGACCCTGTAGAAGTGGACAAAGGCTGTGGCTACCAAGGGACAGGGAAAATCTGATCAGACTGGAATCTTAGGTCTAATTTTATAGGAAAGAATATGGTCAGGAATTCAAGCAGCATAAAGGCCAGTTCCAGTGATGTACATCACAGCCATAAGGAAGAATCTGCCCATCTGACCTACTGGCCTTGACAAAGCCCTCAGCGATAGTGAAGTGCATGGTGGGCTCAACACTGCTCAAGCCAAGTCCCAGGAACACTCCTGCCTTTGTCTGCCGGTGTCTAGGAGCAGCAAACCAGTCCCACTGTGCTACAGTGATGGCAGAAACATCCAGGACACAGATGATGGAGAGACGGATGAGCCACAGCTGTGGGGAGCAGGAGAAGGAGTCATAGAGCCAGGAGACAAAGCTCCCCATCATCAGCAGAGCAATCCCTGAATAATACAGTTTGGGAAAAAAATCAGAGAGGCTTTTTCTGAATGACAACAGATGGTGGGAGAGAGCTAGGAGAAGATGAAGCAGAGCCCTGCACCCAAAAAGAACATCCCCCAAATCGCCTTCTCCTGTAGAGGGGCCTTGAAGTACACACTTGGTCTGAGCATGGTTAAGATTCCCAAAAAGAGAAAGCACAAAACCAAGCAGATGGATCCAGATAATGCCATTTTGTGTATGGATGTGGAAAATGCTCTTGAAGCAAGCCCGGAAGGAGGGCCTCGGTGGTCTAGGGTCATGTAGCAAGTAGTCCTTGTCCTTCAGCCAGTCAGGGAATATGCGTCGTATCGGGTGACCCTCAGAATTCCTCTCAGAGCTTCTACCCAAACTCCTCCAACTTCCCATGGCATGGTGGGCTTGCAGGGGAAGTACCAGTACCCACACATCCACCCCTTCTTCCTGGGACAGGGGGCATGCTTGCTCTTCTTCAGCGACCATGGGCAGTTTCCGCTGGGGGACAGTCCCCTATGCCACATCCTTCAGCCCTGGAGGTGGCCTGTGGCTGAACAGCCACAGATCGTTAGCGCCTTCCCCTGCAACAGTGAAATTAAATCTTACCTAATGACTGACAATCAGTGACTATGAAGAAAGTCATCTACCAAAGACTTATAGTAGTAGTCAAGAAAACAAAAAAGTTGGATGGTGTGAAAATCAATGTAAAAGTGGAAGCAATTTTTTCTGCATTTTTATATTTGAGAACCAGTTTTAAAATTGATAGATTAATTATTTAAGTAGCTGTATGTATTATAATGGCATTGACCATCAGACTCAGATTATCTATCACACATTGCCCATTCATTCTAACATTAAAAATAAATTTGAAGAATGACAGTTTTGGTATGTAATATTATGAATGAAAAGTTAATCAAATTCTAAAGCTAAAATTAAAATAAAAAAGGCTTTCAGAACATTGCTAGCTAGGTACAAAAAGAAGGAACTAGAAGAACAGAGTGGGAGAAGAGATGAGACTAAAGCAGAAGACACCAGGATTCTAGCTCTGTGAGAGCCTGTGGTCACCTCATCTCTGGCCTCATTTCTCCTTCCACCAAGGGCACTTTATGTTCCAAATCTGCTTCAGCAATTTCATTTTCCCGAACTCATTATGCTCTTTGATGTCAAGTGGTCCCTCTTCATTGCATGTATCCCTCACTCCTAGCGACCTGACAAACATTCACTCTAAATTCTGACTCCACACAGCTTCCTGAAGCTTTTTCCAAACCCCCCACATTTCCCCTCTAACTTTGCTGGAATGCACAACTCTTCCTTCCATGCCCACACACTACTCTTCCCCACATTGTCACAGCCCCTTTATCTATCTAAACACTTATTTTTATACTTGTTTTGTCCCCAGGTCATTCGAGTATTAGAGTAATAGCTTGCAGGCACCTCGGACTCATCTTTGCAGCCATGACCATGGAACACAGTGTTCATGTCGGTTACTACATCCCAGACACTGTGTTCAGTGAAGATTTCTCGAAATCACGAACCAGTTATCAGAATACTGTTCAACTGAAAATCTAACACGCTCAAATTAAATCTACTACACCAGAGAACATGAATTTAGTAAGATTTAGAGCAAAGTTTTTAACTCTGGGTTTTTAAGACCTCATTCCAGCGGTGAGTGTTAAGGAGTTCTTTCTGCCACACAACCATCAATTAAGGATAGTAAGTAAAAGGGGGTTGAATCTTCACAAGCAAACAATTTAATAGCATCAAAATGTATTGCTTGAGAGATTTGAAACACATCATAGAATACAAGAAACAGCTCTGAGTTCCCTGAAGTTCCCTGAACAGTCCAAGCATGTAGGTTAGAACCAAAAAACACCTAATTTTTCTCTTTTAAGCCTATTTCACAATCCAAACCTTTGGCCCCACCCACAATCATTTTTTTTTTAAGATTTTTATTTATGTATTTGAGAGAGGGGGAGAGAGAACGAGCTGGGAGAGGGGCAGAGACGGAGGAAGACACTGGCTCCCTACTGAGCAGAGAGCCCAATATGGGGCTGGATTTCAGGACCCTGGGATCATGACCTGAGTGGAAGACAGACACTTAATCGACTGAGCCACCCAGCTGCCCCCAGACAATCATTCTTTTAAGTTTAAAGTATAACCGTGTGTTCTTAACAAAGGTATGATGTTGTTTTCATTTGCCCTTTTTATAGTTTCTTAAGTCAAAACCTGCAGGGTTTGCTTCGAGTCCTTTTTTTCTGATACAGGCATTTTAGAACATTAAATTTCTTCCTAAGTACAACTTTACTATTTTTGTTTGTTTAACATAAACAAGTTTTATTTTCTTATTTGCATTCTTTTTTTTTTACTTATTTTAATGTTGATGGGGGTCAACATCTTTATTTTTATTTATTTTTATTGTGTTATGTTTGTCACCATGCAAAGTACGACTTTAAATACTGCCCACAAGTGATGCTATATTGGATTTCCATCAAAAGTGTATTATTTTGTTTTCCAATATGAGGAGATTTTTCAGATATCTTTCTGTGAGTGATTATTGATTAAGTCCACTGTGGTTAGAGAATACACTTGGGATGACTTTGAGTGTTTTTAAATGTATTGATACTTAAATTATGACCCACTGTATAATCTATCTTGATAACTGTTCCCTGTTACTTGACAAGGATGTATTTTCTAGTGTTAATTTGAGTGTTCGATCAATGTCCATTAGGTCCAGTTAGTTGATAAAATGATTTAAGTGGTTTGTTTCCTTACTACTTTTCTATTCTAGCAATTACTGAAACACGGATACTGAAATCTACAACTGTAATTATTGTGTTGTCTATTTCTCCTTGGATTCATCAGTTTCTTGCTTCATATATTTGTGAAGCTCTGTTAGTAACTGCATAAACATTTAGGATTGTTACAACTTCATGATGAATTGATACCTTTAGCATTCTGAAAAGGCCCTCTTTACCTGTGATAATAGTTTAATCTTAAATCTACTTTATCTGATAGGAATATAGCAGTCTAGCTTTCTTTAGATCAGAGTTAGGATGGTTTCTCTATCTCATCCTTAAGTCTTAATCTATTTTTGTCTATATATTTCAAATGGGTTTCTTATACACAGTGTACAGTTGGGTCTTTTATTTTTCCAATCTGACAAATTTGCCTTTAATTGACAGACTCAGACCACCTATGCTTAAAATTATTAGCAATATGTTTGGATTTAAATCTTTCATCTTGCAATTTGTTTTCTATTTGTATCATCAAGTCTGCCTCCAAGAGATACTATCCCACCACATGTATGCTAAGAATCTTATAATAATATACTCCTATTTCTCTGTTCTTGGGCTTTTGCTTTGTTGCCATACAATTTCCTTCTACATATGTTATAAAACCCCAAAACACATATATACTTTTGCTTTAAACAGTCAATTATCCTTTAGAGAGATTTTAAATAACAAGAAAAAACTATGTTTACCCACATGGTTACTATTTCCAGTGCCCTTCATTTATTTGTGTAGCTCCAAATTTCCATCTGGTATCATTTTCCCTATGCCTCAAAGATTTTCATTAACATTTTTATACTGAAGATCTACTACTGATGAATTCTTTCAGTTTTTGTATGTTTGAAAAGGTACTTGTTCTCGTTTTTGAAAGTTATTTTCACAAGTATCTAAATCTAGGTTGGCAGTATTTTCTTTCAGTCTCTCCAGTTTTACTCCACTTCTAGCTTGCATTGTTTCTGATGAAAAATTCTCTATGAATTTAATCTTTATTTATTTGTATGTAAGGAGTCTTTTTTTCTGGCTACTTTCTTAAGGTTTTTCTATCAATCATCATTTTTAACCAACTGGATTCTAATGTGT
Organism: Mustela erminea; assembly: GCF_009829155.1. Taxonomy (NCBI): domain Eukaryota; kingdom Metazoa; phylum Chordata; class Mammalia; order Carnivora; family Mustelidae; genus Mustela; species Mustela erminea. Next base: position 77,381,462 of record NC_045615.1, read on the forward strand.
CTTGGTGGGGTTTCCTTTATGTATCTTGTGCTGGGGGTTGAGCATCTCAGATCTCAATTCAGGTTCCACCTGGGGGAACTTTCCCCTGTTTCCTACCTCTTGAGGATTACTGTTTCTTGTTTCAAAGTTTTATATCTTAACTTACTGTATATGTTTCAAAGTGTATTAAAACCAACTTTTGAACATCACTTTCTCATATATTTTTTCCTGTTAGTTGTTTAGGGAAAAAGGTAAATCTAGCCCTTGCTACCCCATCTGATTGGAAGCAGAAGTCCCACCTTTATGGTTTATAGCAGCATAATGAAATGTCATTTTAATTCACATTTTTCAAATTAAAAATGAACTTGAGTATCTCTTCATATGTATGGTGGCCTTTTTGTTTCTTTCTCTGTAAATTGACTATTTGTATCTTTTGTTCATTATTCTTTTGTTTTTTGGGAACTTATTTTACAGCTTCTTGAATATTTTAGATATTCATTTCTAATCAATGTTATATATCCAAAACAGTACCTCCATTCCATCATCTAATTCATAACTATTTATTTGTTTTATTTCTTTTCAGCGTAACAGAATTCATTATTTATGCACCACACCCAGTGCTCCATGCAATACATGCCTTCCCTAATACCCACCACCTGGTTCCCCCAACCTCCCCCCTCCACCCCTTCAAAACCCTCAGATTGTTTTTCAGAGTCCATAGTCTCTCATGGTTCATCTCCCCTTCCAATTTCCCTCAACTCCCTTCTCCTCTCCATCTCCCTATGTGCTCTATGTTATTTGTTATGCTCCACAAATAAGTGAAACCATATGATAACTGACTCTCTCTGCTTGGCTTATTTCACTCAGCATAATCTCTTCCAGTCCTGTCCATGTTGATACGAAAGTTGATGGATCCTTTCTGATGGAGGCATAATACTCCATAGTGTATATGGACCACATCTTCTTTATCCATTCATCCATTGAAGGGCATCTCGGTTTTTCCACAGTTTGGTGATCATGGCCATTGCTGCCATGAACATTGGGGTACAGATGGCCCTTCTTTTCACTACATCTGTATCATTGGGGTAAGTACCCAGTAGGGCAATTGCAGGGTCATAGGGAAACTCTATTTTTAATTTCTTAAGGAATCTCCACACTGTTCTCCAAAGTGGCTGCATCAATTTGCATTCTCACCTCAGTAATAGACAGATCATCCAAGCAGAAAATCAATAAAGAAACAAGAGCATTGAATGACACATTGGACCAGATGGACCTCATAGATATATACAGAACATTTCACCATAAAACAACAGAATACTCATTCTTCTCAAGTGAACATGGAACCTTCTCCAGAAGAGACCACATACTGGGTCTCAAATCAGGGCTCAACCAATACCAAAAGACTGAGATTATTACCTGCATATTCTCAGATCACAATGCTTTGAAACTGGAGCTCAATCACAAGGAAAAGCTTGGAAGGAAGTCAAACACCTGGAAGCTAAAGACCACCTTGCTTAAGAATGCTCAAATCAACCAGGAGATCAAAGAACTTAAACAATTCATGGAAACCAATGAGAATGAAAACACTTTGGCCCAAAGCCTTGGGAATGAAGACACTTTGTACCCAAGGCGGTCCTAAGGGGGAAATACATAGCCATACAAGCCTCCCTCAAAAAAATTGAAAAATCCAGAATACATCAGCTGTCTCTACACCTTAAAGAACTGGAGAATCAATAACAAATTAAGCCAACTCTACACTCAAGAAGGGAAATAATCAAGATTAGAGCAGAGATCAATGAGATAGAAACTAGAGATACAGTAGAACATATCAACAAAACTAGAAGCTGGTTTTTTGAAAGAATCAATAAGATCAACAAACCATTGGCCACGCTAATCCAAAAGAAAAGAGAGAAAGCTCAAATTAATAAAATTATGAATGGGGGCGCCTGGGTGGCTCAGTGGGCTAAGCCACTGCCTTCGGCTCAGGTCATGATCTCAGAGTCCTGGGATCGAGTCCCGCATCGGGCTCTCTGCTCAGCAGGGAGCCTGCTTCCCTCTCTCTCTCTCTCTCTCTCTCTCTCTACCTGCCTCTCCATCTACCTGTGATTTCTCTCTGTCAAATAAATTAAAAAAATCTTTAAAAAAAAAAAAATAAATAAAATAAAATAAAATAAAATAAAATTATGAATGAAAAGGGAGAGATCACAACTAACACCAAGGAAATAGAAACAATCATCAGAAATTATTATCAACAGTTATATGCCAATAAGTTAAGAAACCTAGATGAAATAGATGCATTACTGGAAAACTATAAACTCCAAAAATTGAACCAGGAATAAATTGACAACCTGAATAGACCAATATCTAGTAAAGAGATTGAAGTGGTCATCAAAAACCTTCCAAAAAAAACAAGAGCCCAGAACCTGATGGATTCCCTGGGGAGTTCTTCCAAACTTTCCAAAGAAGAAATAACACCTATTCTCCTGAAGCTGTTTCAAAAAATTGAAGCAGAAGGAAAACTTCCAGACTCTTTCTATGAAGCCAGCATTACCCTGATCCCCAAACCAGGCAAAGATTCCAGCAAAAAGGAGAATTGCAGACCAATATCACTAATGAATATGGATGCTAAGATTCTCAACAAGATCCTAGCAAACAGGATCCAACAGCACATTAAAAAGATTATCCACCATGACCAGGTATGATTCATCCCTGGGTTACAAGGATGGTTCAACATTCGCAAATCAATCAACGTGATGAACAAATCAATAAGAGAAGAGAGATGAACCGCATGGTCTTCTGAACTGATGCAGAAAAAGCATTTGACAAAATCCAGCATCCGTTCCTGATTAAAACGCTTCAAAGTATAGGGATAGAGGGAACATTCCTGAACTTCATAAAATCTATCTATGAAAAACCCACAGCAAATATCATCCTCAATGGGGAAAAAGCTCACAGCCTTCCCGTTGAGATCAGGAACACAACAAGCATAACTATCTATTTATTAATAACTATTCCATTCTTCAACTGCTTAACAACTATCCATCAGGAAAAAAACTCTTAATTTTTATTTAATTAAAATCATAAATTTGTTGCATAATTTGTTTTTATGGGTTTCTTTAATAAATTCTATGATTTGTCCCTAGTTTACAAAGAATCTCCAACATATTCTCCTATTGACTAATTTTGCCTTTACATTTAACGCTTTAGTTCCCCTTGAGGTTGATTGTTATATAAGGTGTCATATATTTTATTCCAGATAGTGTTTCCTATACCAGTTAAAGTATCTCTTCTTTCCCCATTTATTTGTGGTGCCATGCTTTTGTATCTTATTGTAAAAGAATGAACTTTTGTTTTGAGAAGTCTTTTTCTGTCTGCTGGTCAACTATTGAGCCAATACCTTACTCTTGCTATTATGTTGGCTTTATAGGTTTTTGTTTTTTGTTTGTTTTTTTGTTTTGGGGTAGATGCAAAACCCTATTTTATATTTTTAAATTTTATTTTATTTTTGTGTTCTAAGATTCATTGTTTATGTACCACACCCAGTGCTCCATGCAATACATGCCGTCCTTAATACCCACCCCCAGGCTCACCCAATCCCCCACCCCATAACCCTCCCCTCCCTTCCAAAACATTCAATTTGTTTCTCAGAGTCCACAGTTTCTCGTGCTTTATCTCCCCCTCCAATTTCCCCCAATTCACTTTTTCTTTCCTTCTCCTAATGTTTTCCAGGTTATTCCTTATGCTCCACAAATAAGTGAAACCATATGGTAACTGACTCTCTCTGGTTGGCTTTATAGTTCTTTTTTTAGTCACAATAGCTAATAGGTATTAAGAACCTCAAATAAATCCAAGTAGACTTCTGACTGTGGAGAATTTACTTCTTTATGCTAGGGAATCATCCCTTTAAAGACCAGGTATCCCTGTATTTACTCAGATCAACTTTTATGGCTTTTATTAGTGCTTTAACATTTTACTGCATTTTACATGCTCTTGGTTAAATAAATTCTGTGATGTATTAAATTATTTTTTGCTAATGAGTGCTATTTCAGTTTTATTATATTTTTATTTGGTTCTGGTGGGTATAAACTGTTGGCTCTGTGGGGGAAGAGGGGTGAGAAGCGCTACTCTATTTTGAAACAATTCTAGATTCACAGGAGGTTGCAGCCAGTCCCATTCAGCCTTTCTGCAGTCTCAAAGTCAACACCATACCCAACAACAGTAAAATATCTAAACTAAGAAACTGACATCAGTACAATCCATACCACTTATTTATACTCCCTCAGTTATACATGCAGTCTTGAGTGTATGTATATGTAGCTCTACTAAATGTTACCACTTACATAACTATAAGAATGTGACTATAATATTTGCTATAAGATTTTGATATACAGGAGGACCTGGGTGGCTCAGTTGGGTTAATTGTCTGCCTTCGGCTCAAGTCATGATCCCAGACTCCTGGGACTGAGTTGCACATCGGGCTCCTTGCTCAGCAGGGAGCCTGCTTTTCCCTCTGCCTGCTGCTCCCTCTGTTTGTGCTTGCTCTCTCTCTCTCTCTCTCTCTCTGACAAATAAAATAAAATAAAAAGATTTTGATCTATAAGTTTTACCACATTCAGGAAGTCCCCATCTAGTCCAAACTTACTTTTAAATATTTATTTATTTATTTATTTATTTTAGAGAGAGAGAGAGATTGTGTGAGGGAGAGAAAGAGAGGGGAGTGGGAGAGGCAGATGGAGAGAGAGTTTTAAGAAGGCTCCACACCCAGCATGGTGCCAATGCAGGGCTCAATCTCATGACCCTGAGATCATGACCTGAGCTGAAATCAAGAGTCAGATACTTGACCAACAGAGTCACCCAGGCACCCCTAAAAATTTATTTTTAATTGCTGTCATTCCATATTGAATACATTTTCCTGTATCAGCTGAGATATCAATTTTCTATATTAATGTTTTAATGTGGTGAATTACACTTATAGACTTTCTGATGAAAATCATCCTTGCATAACTAAAATAGAGCCTACTTGATCATGTATTCTGGTTCACCCCGTTGGATTCAATATCACAAGTCTCCCTCACATTAACTTTTTAAGCCATAAACATTCCCTCCCCTGACAACCACTAAGATGTTCTCCATTTCTTTAATTTTGTTAATAGGATATATAAATAGAATCATATAGTACATGACTTTATAATTTTTTTCACTCAGCATAATACCCTTTAGAGCCATCCAAATTTTTACATGTGTTAGTTTATTCCTTTACATTGCTAAGTAGTATTCTGTGGTATAGATGTACCGTTGTTCATTTTTAACCATCCACAGTTGTTTTTTTGTTTGTTTGTTTTTATTAAATTGTGAGTAGTTTCTAGTTTGGAGATCTTATGAATAAAACTGCTAAAAACATTTGTGTACATGGAAGACCATGTATGAAAATAAGCCTTCATTTCTATGAAATAAATGTTCAAGAGTATAACTACTGGTTCTTATGATAAATCCATTTTTAGTTTTGAAAATAATTGCTTAACTACTTTCCAGCATAGCTATAACATTTTACATTCTCCCTGCCATGTGTGAGGGATGCTGTTCCTTCACATGCTTGACAGCATTTGATATTATCACTGCTTTTTATTCGAGCCAGCTTGATAGATGCCTAGTGATATCTCATTACAGTTTTAATTTTCATTTCTCTAGTGGCTAATGATGTTAAACATCTTTTCACTTGTTCTTTTGTCATCTACATATCTTCTTTGGTAAAAAAAATTGTTTATGGTCTCGTGCCCAATTTTCTAATTAGATTGTTTGTCTTCTTAATATTGGGTTTTGAGACTGTAATAAATTCTAGATATTAGATCTCTGCTGGGTATGTGACTTAGAAATATTTCCTCCCAGTCTACAATTTATCTTTTTATTCTTTTAACAGGGTCATTCACAGAGCAAAAATTTTTAATTTTTGATTAGATATAATTAATCAATTTTTCCTCTTAGGGATCATGCTTTTGGGGTCAAGTCTAAAAACACTCTTCTTAGCTCTAGAACTTGAATATTTTTCCTATAGTCTTTTCTAGAATGTTTGTAATTTACATTTTACATTTTGAGTACAAAATGAGTACATTTTACTATCTTGAGTTAACTTTTGTGGTGTGAGGTGTGAGGTTTAGATTGAGATGTGGTTTTTGTTTTGCTTTGTTTTTTGTTTTTATTTGCCTATGGGTGTCCAATTGTCTATTGGCTTTTCAAGTCAATCACATACATCTGGCAAACTTATAGAACTCTGTTAGCAGTAGTAACAGTTTATTGTTGATTCTAATGCCTTTCTACGTAACATTATAACTGCAAAACAGGAGTTTTACTTCTGCCAGTATTTATCCTTTTTTTTCCCTTGTAGTATTAGCCTGGACCTATCACTCAGTATTAAACTGTTATAATAAGAACAAGCAACTTATTCTTACCCCTGATCCTAAAGAGGAAGCATCTATCTAAGTTTCTCTGTGAAGTATAATATTTGCTGTAAGATTTTGATAAATCACTTTTACCACATCAAGGAAACTACCTTCAATTTCTAATGTCCTTTAAAATTTTATTTTAAGTAACTGGTTGTAGGTATCAAGTGCATTTTCTGTATCAGTAATTATTTTTCTATGTCAACATTTTAACGTGATAAATTACATTGATAAATTTCTGATGTAGAATTATCCTTGTATAACTAAGATAGAGCCTATTTGATCATGTTTTTTGATTCACACAATTAGATTCCATTAGCTAATATTTCATTTAAGATTTTGTTTCTTTTTTTTATATAATTTTATTTTTTTTTAATTTTTTATTTTTTATAAACATATGTTTTTATCCCCAGGGGTACAGGTCTGTGAATCACCAGGTTTACACACTTCACAGCACTCACCAAAGCACATACCCTCCCCAATGTCCATAATCCCACCCCCTTCTCCCAAACCCCCTCCCCCCAGCAACCCTCAGTTTGTTTTGTGAGATTAAGAGTCACTTATGGTTTGTCTCCCTCCCAATCCCATCTTGTTTCATTTATTCTTCTCCTACCCACTTAAGCCCCCATGTTGCATCACCACTTCCTCATATCAGGGAGATCATATGATAGTTGTCTTTCTCTGCTTGACTTATTTCGCTAAGCATGATACGCTCTAGTTCCATCCATGTTGTCGCAAATGGCAAGATTTCATTTCTTTTGATGGCTGCATAGTATTCCATTGTGTATATATACCACATCTTCTTGATCCATTCATCTGTTGATGGACATCTAGGTTCTTTCCATAGTTTGGCTATTGTGGACATTGCTGCTATAAACATTCGGGTGCACATGCCCCTTTGGATCACTACGTTTGTATCTTTAGGGTAAATACCCAATAGTGCAATTGCTGGGTCATAGGGCAGTTCTATTTTCAACATTTTGAGGAATCTCCATGCTGTTTCTTTATAGAAATGAAAAGAGCCTATAATTTTCTTGCATTTTTGGAATTATGATTTAATTTGCCTCATATTATAAGGTAAGCAACCTAGCTTTTTGTTTTCTAGAATAGCTTAAATAAGAAAGTAATTACTCTTACTTGAAAAATTGGTAGAACACATCTATAAAATCATTGGGTTTGAGGAATTTTAATCATAATTTCAACTTAACACTTATTGGTTAACTCAAGTCTCTCTATCTCTTTCTTGCACTAATTTTGGTGACACTGTCTGCAAGAACTTTCCTTGGAGTCAGTATATTATGCAATATAGTAGATCAATAAGAAAGTCCATCCTTCTAGGGTTCTATGAAGATTACAGAAAGTATGAGAAAAATGTGTCCACATTTACTCTACCAAGATCCTGGACTCATCACTAGGGACATTCTCAAGGGTTTTGATTGGACTAGTCAAGCCTAAAGACCTTCAGGGTCTTGCTGGTTCCTAGCTGTTGAAGCATATAGCTAATTGGCTATTAGTATGACATTTGCTTTTATATTACTGTTCTAGTGTAGTATACTCAATATTTTATTTTCCCACTTAGAGTCAGTTTCCAAATCTCTGTCCTTTATTCCACAACTTTTTTTATCCTGGCTGCTTTACTATTTATTTACCTTCTCCTAGTTTAATTCTCATCAATTATTTATTGCTAGCAATCAATAACTTTCCTCAAGGCCAAAATATCTTCTGCCTCTAATTATAACCACCTAGAGAGTGGTTATGAAAGGTTCCCAATTGAAGAAGGTATACAGTTTAATGCTATTGCATTTGGTTCTTATTGTCTGCTCTGATCATTGACTATTCTCCAATTCCATTCACTTAATTCACTACCATTAACAATAATAATAATTTGAAGAAATGGTTTTTTTTCTAAGTAAATTACTTCCCTTCAAATTCTCATTTATCTGGCAGAATAATTGAATACTATAGCAATCTGCTCAAGGAGTAGCTTGTCTTTACCTCATTATTTATAATCTGAAATGAGGCTAACAGTACCATTTTTCTCCCTGGAATTCTCTCAAATAAAAAGTCATGTGTTAACACAAAATGGAGTTGTGGTATACACATTTACTTGGCCTGTTTCATGCTAAAGGAAACACAAAATAGCATCTTTTAAGCAAATTTCAGTGCATTCAGCAGTATTAATTTCAGTTTGTTTACTAGCACGTGGTAAAATCTCCTGCCACTCCTGCACTGCCACTCAGTGCATTGGGTTATTTATAAAATAAAGAAATGATAAATAAGATAGAGGGCATCTGCAGTTGAATAGGAAAGAAAATAAACTGGAGTCCTTGTGACCTTTTGTTTTCTGCTCTGTGACCCCTTGAATATAGTTCTCTTGAATAGACATTAAGAAAGAAACTAATTTCAGATAGAGAACATTATCCATTTATTCAGATTTTTAAAATATTGTTTATTCTCAAGCAATAAAATATATTATAAAAGCTTAAATCCTACTGATACTCATTCAAAATTACATTTAATGTCTACTATTGGCAGGCATTGTGTTCACTTCTAGAAAAAATTCAAAGATGAGCATACCATTATTCTGCCTCTATGAGCTTACTGGCTCATTAAGGAGTAAGGCTAAGGAATAAACAGTTCCAGGGTGCCTGGGTGGCTCAGTTGGTTAAGTGTCTGCCTTCATCAGGTCCTGGGATCGAGGTCCTGAAGTGGGCTCCCTGCTTTGTGGAGAACCTGTTTTTCCCTTAGTCTCTTTCTTTTATGAATAAATGAATAAAATCTTAAACACACACACACACACACACACACACACACACACACACACACACTTCTGATAGTATGCTATGTTTCTAAAATAGAATGGAGTGACAGAGCATTTAAAATTTCCTTTCTATATGGAAACCACAAATTCAAGCTGATCATAATTGGGCAACTATACATCTTAACAATTTGGCCAAAAAAAAAAAAAAAATATGTAGAGAATTTGTCTCCTACTACTGCAAATCCAAAAAATAAGAGTATGATCCATATGCAAAGCTGCTGTTGAGGAATTCCAAAACCACAGGTGGTCATCATTATCTATCAATTCCATGGAGCCTTGCTTCCTGGAATTACTAAAAACCAGACAGGAAGGGGCACCTAAATGGCTCAGTCAGTTGGGTGCCCACCTTGAGCTCACATAATCAAGTCCTGGGATTGAGTCCTTCATCAGGCTCCCTGCTCAGTGGGGAGTCTGCTTCTCCTTCTTCCACTCCCCTTGCTTTGTGCATTCTCTCTCTCTCTCTCTCTGTCAAATAAATAAATAATTACAAAAAAAAAAAAGCTCCAAACAGAAAAGCTCTAAGAAATAATAATAATTTCCTTTTTTCTACTTCCTCTCTACCTTCAAAATCCTTTCCTTTTCTGTAGTCCTCTGGAGCTCCCTTCTACTTGCTAGATGGAATGTGGTCCAATTTACAGGTGATTAATAAAAACAATTAGTATTCAGTTGAATAATGTACTTATAATGTACTCGGTTGAATTTTTGTTATTTAACCATTCTTATTTTTCTGGCTTTTTTTGGTGAATTCCTTTCAACTAGAATACATTACATTTTTATTCAGAAAAAAAGTCCAGTTCTATTTAAGGAAGAAATAAGTATTATAAAAACTTGAAGGAAATAAAGAAGGTACAGAAGCAGATAAGTTGAGAGATATAAGAAATTAAATGGTAAAACAGAAAGAGAAACAATAGAGGAGGTCAAAAAAATCATTGAAGCAGCTCTACATTCTCTGGGCATTCTATTAACATTTTGAGATAGTCAAGCAATCATTTTCAAGTACCACAGTTTGGACAGCAATGTTTTGGAAACTTATAACACTGGGTAACATTTCTAAACAAGATTAGAGGATCCTCAAACTGTCACAGGATTATGAAATAATTGTGACTAGGTTTTTTTTTAACAGAAGAAACAATAGCCAGCAAGATTTATTGCTCTTTTTATATACTTCCCAAGTGTTATATTCTTATGCAACAATGACAAGTCTTGCAGAATAAATATAATTTCAGTGACCTTGAACCAGTCTACTAGTTTAAAAACGTTTTATAATTTACTTTGTGCAAAAAGTGTTGTCAGGAAGAATCAAATATTAGGAGTCCAGGATCATATATAATGAGTAAAATTAAGAGTAAAATTGGACATCCATATGTATCACGGGCAAAATTTAAAATGAATTTTAGATCTAAACATAAAGCCTTAAACTATAAAGCTTCTAGAAGAAACATAAGAAATTCTCAGTGACCTTGGGTTAGGCAGAGTTCTTTGCCTTTTTAGGCAAAGGGACATGAATCATAAAAGATATTTTAATTAAAAAGGAAAATACAAACCAAGAAAATATTTGAAAAACACATCCTGATAAAGGACTGTTATACAAAATATATATTTAAAAACTCTCAGATCTCTGCAACAAGAACTTTTTTTAAATGGGCAAAATAGCTGTACATATATTTCACTCAAAAAAGGCATAAAGCTAAGCACTATATAGTCAATGAAACATTTAATTAGATTATCTTTTAATTAAAATATTTGTTGATAAAGAGAGTGTCTTTTGATAAAGTCTAATTTATGAATTTTTTTCTTTTATGGTTCATGTCCTTTGCCCAAAAATGTGAAGAATTCTTTGCCTAACCCAAGGTCACAAAGAATTTCTGTTTTCTTCTAGAAGTTTTATATTTTAGACGTTATATGTTAAGTGAAATAAATCTGTCAGAGAAAGAAATACTATATGATTTCACTCATATGTAGAATTTAAGAAACAAAACAAACAAGCAAAGGGGGAAGAAAAGAGAGAGAGGCAAACCAAGAGACAGAATCTTAACTAGGGGGAACAAACTGATGGTTACCAGAGGGAGGTAGGTGGTGGGATGAGTTAAACAGGTGATGGGGATTAAGGAGTGTCCTTGTGATGAACACCGGGTGATATAAGGAAGTGCTAAATCACTACTATTGTACATCTGAAACTACTACTAGAACACTGTATGCTAACTAACTGGAATTTAAATAAAAACTTAAAAAGCAAAAAGGCTGTATGGTGGGGGTTCCTGAAGATGGTGGGGTAGGAGGATCCCGAGCTCACCTTAACCCATGGACACACCAAGAAAACAGATACATCGGTACAACTAACTCTGAAAATGACCTGAACACTGGCAGAACAGACTTTCCACAGCTAACCATAGAGAAGAGGCTTCGCTGAAAAGGGTAAGGAGAGCTTACCCTTGCTGATGGGAACCAAATTCCCAGTATGACCAAATGCAAACAGGAGGGATATATTAAAAATCGGCAGGCTTAGCTCCAGAGGAGCTGGAATGTGATAGAAAACTGAGTCCCCACCCTTAATAAAGAAAGAGAATAATGACCCCACCAAAATACTAGGAGAAGTGCTTTGAAAAGTGCCTAGGGTACATGGGAGAGATTTATTTACTAATCTCAGAGCATATACTGTAGAGTCAGGGATCTTTAGGAGACTTCTCTGGTGGACACCATTTCTTTCCCCCCACCCCACAGCCCAAATTGCAGGACACTTGCAGGAATCAGCCTAAACACTCTACAACTATTTTGCCAACACTGTGCACCCAACCTCCATGTTCTCCTGTGGATCCACCCCATTCAACCTGCCCCACTCATCAGTTGTCCCTCCAAAGTAGCTCTTACCTCAAAACACCCAGCAAACAGCCCTGACAGGGATGGGTACCACTCCAAAATGACTCCTGCCCTTGGGAAAGGGGAAGATAACCATACACACCTGTGTGTCTGCAGTCTCACCAGCCAAATCTTAACAGCTAGCAGTGCAGAAAGAGTGTCCTCCCTATCAATACGACTGTGGCCCCAGCAGATGAACTGATAGCTTGTATCTGGTCTGACTTCTGGCCCCACCCACCAACAAAAACCTCTCAGGGGCTGTACAGGGAGAATACCCTGCAAGCAAATGGGCTGAGGGTAGGCATCTGGTCTGAATCCTGAAACCAGCCAGCTACAAACCTGAAATGGCTCAAGACTGGCCCCTTTACACCAAAGGGATCAAAAACTGCCTGGGCATCCACAACAGGCAAAGTGAGCTGTTGCAGCTGACTAGACCAAGGCAAACACAACTCAACCACAACAATATGGAGTACACAATCCACACAGAAGCCAATGAAGCTGCTGGTTCTGATGAAGAGGGGGTATTGCACTAAAGGGCACTACAGGACCTCTTCTTCAATATGGCCTCTATTTTTAAGATCAGGGGATGCAGTTGACCGGTCTAATATATATATATATAAACAAACAGAGACAGACGGAATGACGAGACAGAGGAATGTGTCCCAAATGAAACAACAGGACAAAACCTCAGCACGAAAGCTAAATGAAAAGGAGATAAGTAATATACCTGATAAAGAATTCAAAGAAAAGGTCATAAGGATACTCACTATACTTGAGAAAAGAATGGAGGGGCTCAGTGAAACCTTCAACAAAGAGATAAAAATATAAAAAAGAACTAGTCAGAGATGGTGAACTCAATAACTGAAGTAAAAATACACTGAGAAGGAATCAATAGCAGAATAGAGTAGGCAGAACAGATCAGTGGCTTAGAACACAGTGTATTGGAAAGCAATCAAGCTAACCAGAAAAAAGAAAAAGAATAAAAAGTGAGAATAGGTTAAGGAAACTCAGCAACATCATCAAGCATAATAACATTACCATTATAGGGATACCCAAAGAAAAAAGAAAAAGGAGGCAGAAAATTTATTTGAAGAAATAATCTCCAATCTGGGAAAGGAAACACATACAGATCCAGGAGGCAAAGAGAGATCCTAACAAGATCCAAGGACATTCACACCAAAACATAGAATAATTAAAATGGCAAAATGTAAGGGTGAAGACAGAATTTTAGGAGTAGCAAGAAAAAAGAAAATGGTTTCATGCGAAGGAAACCCCATAACATTATAAGCTGATTTTTAAGCAGAAACTTTGCAGACCAGAAGACAGTGGCATGATATATTCAAAGTGCTGAATGGAAAACTTGCAATCAAGAATACTCAAACCAGCAAGTTTATCATTTAGAATATAAGGACAGAGAGTTTCCCAGACAAACAAAAGTTAAAGGAATTTATCACCACCAAATCAGCTTTACAAGAAATGCTAAAGAGAGTTCATTGAGTGGAAAGAAAGACCATAAATAGGAGTAAGAAAACTAGAAACCACAAAAGCAGTAAAAATAAGTATATCTATAAAAAATCATTTTATAATTATATCTATAAAATAAGTATATCTATAAAAATCATTTATTCTATTTTGTGAGTCAAGGGACTCACTCACAAAATAGAAAGATATAAAGTATGATACATACCTAAATTGTGGGGAGAAGAGGAGTAAAGAATGGGTTCAAACATAAGCAACCATCAACTTAATAGCCTGTCTTATGCAGATATTATATACAAATGGAATGATAACTACACATAAAAAATCAGTAATGGGGGCAGGTACCTGGGTGGCTCAGTGGGTTAAAGCCTCTGACTTCGGCTCAGGTCCTGATCCCAGGGTCCTGGGATCGAGCCCCACTCTCTGCTCAGCGGGGAGCCTGCTTCCCTCCCCTCTCTCTGCCTGCCTCTCTGCCTACTTGTGATCTCTGTCTGTCAAATAAATAAATAAAATCTTTTTTAAAAACCTCTGAAAATAACACAAATACATGGAGGCTAAATAACATGCTGCTACACAATGAATAGGCCAACCAAGAAATCAAAGAAGATATTTAAAAAAAATATGGAGACAAATGAAAATGAAAACACAAAATATTTGGGTCTAAAATCTCGAGATGCAGCAAAAGCAATTCTAAAAGAGAAGTTTATAGGAATACAGGTCTACTTCAAGAAGCAAGAGAAACTTCAAATAAACAACTTAACCCTATATCTAAAGAACCTAGAAAAAGAACAAAGCCCTAAGCTAATGGAAGAAAGGAAATAATGAAGAGTAGAGCAGAAATTATAGAACTAAAGACTTGAAGAGAAAAAAACACAATGCAGAAGATTAGTGAAACCAGGAACTGGTTCTTCAAAAAGATAAATAAAATTGATAAACCTTTAGCCAGATACATCTGGGGTGGGGGAGGAGAGAGAGAGAGAGAGGGAGAGTACTCAAATAAAATCAGAAATGAAGGAGAAATAACAATTGACATGACCAAAATATAAAGGATTATAGGAGAATATTATGAAAAATTATATATTAGCAAATTGGATAGCCTGAGAAATGGATAAATTCCTAGAAACTTATACCATTCTAAAGCTCAAACAGGAAGAGATAGAAAATTGGAAAAAAAACAAAGTATAAGGACTAATGCAGAGGATCATAGGGGAAGGGAAGGGAAGTTGAATGGGAAGAAATCAGAGAGGGAGCCAAACCATGGGAGACTTTTGACTCCAGGAAACAAACTTGCGGGTTACAGAGAAGGAGGTGGGTGGGGGATAAGGTAATTGGGTAATGGGCATTAAGAGGGCATGGGGTGTAATGAGCACTGTGTGTTATATGCAACTAATAAATCATTGAGCACTACATCAAAAATTAATGATGTACAATATGTTGGCTAATAGAATTTAGATTAAAAAGAAGAGAGTAGAATGTAGCATTTTAAGCATCTGTTAAAATTATAAAAATTTAAAAACTAAACTCTTTAAAAATTTTTTTAAATTTAAAAAGACCAAGTACTAGCAATGAAATTGAATCAGTAATAAAGCAAACAAACAAAAAAAAAAAACTCCCAATAAACACAAGTCAGGACCTGACGGCCTCACAGGTGAATTTTAGCAAACATTTAAAGAAGAGTTAAAACATTTATTTTCAAATTATTGTCAAAAACAAAAGAGGAAGAAAAGCTTCCAAATTCATTCTTACAAGGCCAACATTATCCTGATACCAAAAACAGACAAGACAGTAAAAAAAAAAAGAGAGAGAGAGAGAGAGAGAGAGAGAAAGAAAGAAAGAAAGAAAGAAAGAAAGAAAGAAAGAAAGAAAGAAAGAAAAGAAAAGAAAAGAAAAGAAAACTACAGGCCAGTATCTCTAACATAGATAGATATAAAAATCCTCAATAAAATATTAGCAAACTGAATACAGCAATACATTAAAATGTATTATTCACCATGATCAAGTAGAATTTATTCCAGGGATGCCAAAGTGGTTCAATAATTGCGAATCAATGTGATACATCACATTAATAAGAGAAAGGATAAAAACCACATGATAATCTCAATAGATGCAGAAAAAGCATTTGACAAAGTCAACATCTTTGATAATAAAAACTCCCAACAAAGAAGACCCACAGGGAACATACCTCAACTTAACAAACACTACATATGACAAGCCCACAGCTAACACCATTTTCAATGATGAAAAGTGGAAAGCTTTTCCTCTAAGATCAGTAACAAGACTAAGATGCCCACTTTCACCACTTCCATTCAACACGGCATTAGAATTCCTAGCCAAGCAATTAGGTAAGAAAAAGAAAAAGACATCCGAGTCAGAAAGGAAGAAGTAAAACTCTTTGTCTTTGCAGATGACATGATACTTTATATAGAAAACTCCAAAATTCCACAAAAAAAAAGCTGTTCAAATTAATAAATGAATGCAATAAAGTAGCAGGATACAAAATCAACAAAGAAAAATCTGTGGCATTTCTAGAAACTAAAAATGAATTATAAGGAAGATAGGAAAACAATCCCATTTACAATTATATCAAAAAGAATAAAAATACCTTGGGAATAAATTTAACCAAGGAGGTAAAAGACATGTACACTAAAAACTAGAAAAACCTGATGAAAGATACTGAAGATAACAGAAATAAATAGAAAGATATTCCATGCTCATTAGATAGAAAAAATTAATATTGTTAAAATGTCCATACTACCCAAAATAATATATGGATTCAATGCAATCCTTTTCAAAATTCCAATGGCATTTTCCACAGAACCAGAAAAATTCTAAGATTTGTATGGAACCACAAAACAATCTTTTTTTTTTTTTTTTTACTTCTGCAATAGTTTTATTATTTTTCAAAAACAAAAATACCTTGCTTCCCAGGGAAAAAATATACACATACACACACATAATAGAAGGAAATCATTACAGATAAAACATATCTAACATTTAGGAAAGAAATAGTCTAAATCTGTCTATATTTTAGTTTGGATTCTTGGAAAATGATTTTACCTAATTCAATCCAGAAAAATAAGAGTAAACACTATTCTCCATCAGATAACATTACTTTCTAATAAAACTGATTGAGTTTTCCACAAATATAAATAAGCTTCAAAATAAAATGAAAAGGAAATAAAATCAATAGACTGCAGAGTGCCTAAAAGCTCACTGCCAGATATTACTGAAAGGAGATTAAATGGGTGGCTAATTATTTTAACTTGTTTTTAAGGACCTTTAACATATAACACAAAAACTTTGTAAAGTGCTTTTTAGCTTAGATTTGATTCTTGAGCTGCTTAGGTTAAGAATAATCACTTAGAGAGGAGAAGGCAGTTGGAGTAAATTGGAAGGGGAGGTGAATCATGAGAGACTATGGACTCTGAAAAACAATCTGAGGGGTTTGAAGTGGCGGAGGGGTGGGAGGTTGGGGTACCAGGTGGTGGATATTATAGAGGGCACGGATTGCATGGAGCACTGGGTGTGGTGAAAAAATAATGAATACTGTTATGCTGAAAATAAATTAATTAATTTAATTTTTAAAAAAAAGAATAATCACTTAAAGCAAGGCTATAAATAAAATTACTTCATAGAGACCAAAGATCAAGTGAACAGAATTTACTGCTTAACTTATTTCACCTTCCTTCAGATGACTATAATTGGCTTTTCATCAGTTTTTGATAATCCCAGTCTTCTGCATCACCAAATACTTGATAACTGCATCTAAGAACAAATATTTTTTGATCTCTATAAAGTCCAAAACATCTCTCCATTATTTTATTTGTGAGAATTTTAATTTTAGGTTATTTCCAGATTTTAGATTGTTGCCTTTTTATGGTCAAGTTTCCTGGGACCTACTCAAAGTTCCTGTGATAGGCAAACTATTCATCCTCATTCAACAGAGATAAAATGTCTTTGGCAAAAATTTCATCAGCCTAATGGAAACCACCGACATGACACCAGCAATCTATCTTCTTGAGAAACCTTTGAAGAAGGCTACTGTACTTATAAATCCCAATTGTGGAAAAGGTGACACAAGATTTGCTTTTCAGCCTGCTCCACTGTCTTATAGTCACAAAATAAGCTTTATTCTTAAATCATCTTCTAAAATCAAACTAAGCAAAATAAAACCTTTGCCCTTTAACGCGGTTTGAATATTTTGTTACCTGGAAAGAAAAATACATTAAGCAGTTTGCACATTAGCAGAAAATATCTTATACAAGAAGGCTTGCTGGAGAGGATCTGGAGAAAGGGGAACCCTCTTACACTGTTGGTGGGAATGCAAGTTGGTGCAGCCTCTTTGGAGAACAGTGTGGAGATTCCTCAAGAAATTAAAAATAGAACTTCCCTATGACCCTGCCATTGCACTCCTGGGTATTTGCCCCAAAGATACAGATGTAGTGAAAAGAAGGGCCATCTGTACCCCAATGTTTATAGCAGCAGTGGCCATGGTCGCCAAACTGTGGAAAGAACCAAGATGCCCTTCAACGGATGAATGGATAAGGAAGATGTGGTCCCTATACACTATGGAGTATTATGCCTCCATCAGAAAGGACAAATACCCAACTTTTGTAGCAACATGGACGGGACTGGAAGAGATTATGCTGAGTGAAATATGTCAAGCAGAGAGAGTCAATTATCATATGGTTTCACTTATTTGTGGAGCATAACAAAAAGCATGGAGGACGTGGGGAGTTAGAGAGAAGGGGGTTGGGGTAAATTGGAAGGGGAGGTGAATCATGAGAGACTATGGACTCTGAAAAACAATCTGAGGGGTTTGAAGTGGCGAGGGTGGGTGGGAGGTCGGGGTACTAGGTGGTGGGTATTATAGAGGGCACGGATTGCATGGAGCACTGGGTGTGGTAAAAAAAATAATGATACTGTTATGCTGAAAATAAATAAATTTTAAAAATTAAAAAAAAAAAGAAAGGCTTTATCACCCATTGTGAAGAAAAGTATGGGTCCATTGCCACAAAACAATCTTAAGACAGAAGGACAAAGCTGGGGGTACCATGTCCTCTGATTTAAAACTATGATAGAGTCATAGTAAAAAGGATAGGTTTTGGCTTTCTTTAAAAAGACAGAGCAATAGAACAACATTGAGAGCCTAAAATTAAACCCACATGTATATGGAAAATTAAATTACGACAAAGGAGCCAAGAACATACAATGGAGAAAGGATAGTCTACTCAATGAACGCTCGGAAAACTGGATAGCAGCATGGAAAAGAATGAAACTAAACCACTATTTTATGCCAGAAGCAAAAATTAACTTAAAATGGATTAAAAACTATAATGTAAGTTCTGAAAACATAAAATTCTGAAAAAAAATTTCTTAAAATTCCCCTATGATCTTCTGCATTAATCCTTATATTTAGTCTTTTCAAATTTTCTATGTCTTCCTGATTCTATCTCTTCCTGTTAAGCTCCTTAACATCTGTCTTATTAATAGTTTCTTGGATCTGACCCCAAGGACATGGGGAAACAAAAGTAAAAATGAACAAATGGGATTGCATTAAACTAAAAAGCATCTGCACAGAGGGAAAAAAAATCATTGAAATGAAAAGACAACCTCCTGAATGGGATAAAAATTTTAAAAATCATATCCAACAAGGTATTAATACCCAAAATATATAAAGAACTCATATAACCCAACAACAACAACAACAACACAAACAACACAATTAAAAAAAAATGAGCAGAGGATTTGAACATTTTCCAAAGATGACATACATATGGACAACAGGTACACGAAAAGATGTTCAATATCACTATTAGGGAAATGCAAACCAAAACCATAATGAGCTACCACCTCACATCCATTAGAATGGCTATTATCAAAGAGAGTTGAGGGAAATTGGAAGGGGAGGTGAACCATGAGAGACTATGGACTCTGAGGGTTTTGAAGGGGTGAGGGGTGGGAGATTGGGGGACCAGGTGGTGGGTATTAGAAAGGGCACGGATTGCATGGAGCACTGGGTGCGGTGCAAAAACAATGAATATTGTTATGCTGAAAAAAAAATTACTTAAAAAAATAATAATAATAACAAATAGTGGTGGAGAGTAATGTGGAGAAAAGGGAATCCTTGTTTATTGTTGGTGGGAATATAAACTGGTACAGCTACTATCAAAAACAATATAGAGATTCCTGTATGAGCATAGCATCATGATATGATCCAGCCATTCTATGTCTGGATATTTATCTGAAGAATAAAAACACGCTGATTTGAAAAGATATATGCATTACTGCAATATGACTTACAACAGCCAAGAAAGGGAAACAACCTAAATGTGCATCAGTGGATGAATGGATAAAGATAACTGTACACATGCACGCACATGATGGAATATATGTATATACACACACACACACAATTTGTGTATGTGTATACACACACACACACATACACACACACACACAGGAATACTTCCCATGATTTATGAAAAAGAATAAAATCTTACCATTTGCAACAGCATGGGTATACCCTGAAGATATTATGCTAACTGAAATAAGTCAGAAGAAGAAAGACAAATACCATATTATTTTACTCATATGTTGAATATGAAAGAAACAATATAAGCAAACAAAACAAAAAACTCAAAGATACAGAAAACAGACTGGTGGTTACTAGAGGGGAAGGGTATTGAAGGTGGGCACAGTCAGTGAAGAGGGTCAATCATATGGTGATGGATGGTAACTAGACTTTAGTGGTGGTCATTGGGTAGTGCATAGAAATGCTGAATTATAATGTTTTATGCCTAGAACTATAATGTTATATACCCATTTTACCTCGTTAAAAAAAAATGGAGAAGGGAGAAGAGGAAATCCTACCATATGTGACAAGATAAATGAGCTCTGAGGAAATGATGCTAGGTGAAATAAACTATCATAAGACAAATCCTACATGATACCATTTATAGGACATATATAAACCAATCAAACATTTAGATGCAGAGAGTAGAATGGTAGTTGCCAGAGGCTTAGAGGAGGGAAAACTAGGGAGCTGCTATTCAAGGGATATAAAGTTGGGGTTATGTAAGATATTGACTTTCTCAGTATCTGCTGCATAATATCATGCATATAGTTAATAATACTCTCTGGTACACTTAAAATCTTGTTGAGACAGTGTAGATCTCATGTTAAGTGTTCTGTTACTACAATAAAAAATAAAGTTAAACTACTAACTTTAAAAAGGATTAAGCAATGAATCTTGGAACACTGAAAATATAAAATAAAATTTTTAAAAATGTGTATGACATGAAAAAAAAATTTTAAAGGGAAAGGAATATGTTTTATTCCTTATGGAATCAGTTTCAATATGTGGAAACCTTGGCAGAAGTGCTTCAGAGATTTAAAAGACAAAGAAACAAGAGTCAGAAAAACAGAAAATTAGGATAAAGGAGTTCTTACAAAAGACCTTGTCATGTTATGGCCTGTTTACTAAGATAATTAAAATATACTAGAAAAGAGATGTAAAACCTCCAGAAAGAAAAAATTTAAAAAGTCAAAAATCTTAAAGAGCCCCCCAAATTAAGAAACCTACAAAAATGTACTGCACTTTTGCTATAACCCATTTTCTCTGGTCCAAGTTAAAGTTGAAAACCAAACCAAAACAAAAAACAATAACGAACTGATCTTAAAAATAATTATAATCAATCATGAAATCACCACAGCAGGTTCACTTAGGGCTCTGACCTAGAAATGTACTGAAGAAAAAAAGCCTCTTAACAAACACACAATATTTAAACATCCAACAAAACCAAACATATGTAATTCATATGAAAATCAGGTCAAGGTTTATTTCATCTCAGATAAAATTTAAGAAAATCAGACAGTAAGAATTGGGTACAACAAGTTCAAAGAAACAAAGTCAAAATTTGAGTCAGATGACAAATGACAATCACTCAGCATATAAGACAGAGAAGTAATGCCCTAGAACTCTTTCTAGGAGTCTGGTAAAGAAAGTATTTGCTCCAGACGTAAAGGAACAGTCACAGAGTACCATATAAAGAGCCAAGTTTGAGGCTATGACCAAGAGCTTCTAAGTCGAGTACTTGTGTCATTCTTGCCCAGGACTAGAGCTTTTCCAAGTGTATTTCTGCAAACAAGCAGGCACAGCGAACTGGACACAATGCTGAGGAAGTGGAAAAGAAGCCTTTTTTGAGCCATTATTTCGATTTCTGCCACACTTAAAAGCATAAAAGAAATCTCTGCTTTCTGAACCTTAACAGACATTAAAAAATCAAGAGGTAATTCTGTTCTTGAAATTCACCAGCCTTCCTTTCATACAGGGTTGGAGTCCTTATAGATTTTAGGCATTAGTCACAAGTACTGTGAGAAGCCCATCAACCTGCAGTTAGCTGATTGAACTAGAGAATTGAGCATTGATTCAGGAATGATCAAAGAGGAAGGGCAAACAAAAAAAACAATGGAGTGGGCCTACATGTCATTTCAACTGGCAAAAAAAAAGTAAATTGATTTTAAGGACAATCCTTACATTGTACATTGTGGTAGAAAATGTAGAAATTAATTTGAAAACAGTAATTTGGTAACAAAAAGAGAGAAGTAAAGTCATGGTTTTGTAATGAGGCTAGAGAAATGAATGAGAAAGCTGAGCCGACATTACTCTCCTTACAGGAGGTATTTTTAAAAAAACTGCTAATTATGTACCCAGTATTGATTCTCTTTTTCTTATAACAAAATCACTGTATTGTTGGGGTGACATAGCAGAAATTAGACTGCACTGTTATCTGAAGACGTTATTGATGCTTATGAAGAATGGCTGAAACAAATAGCTTTCTTTGGTGAGATGCTTCCAGAAAGCTGTTGAATATCCTTTCAGACCAAAAAAAAAAAAAAAAAAAGAAAGGTACTAACAGCCTACAAATAATAATAATAAAGTACTAGAAATTGTCCATAACAGCAGCAATAAGCTTAGCTAAAAATTAATTACCATACCATATCTCCCAGCATCCCTTGCTGATGTGATCTGTGGTATATAAACACAGGTCATTAGATGGGACTTCTAGAAAAGTTCTTCAAACAGGTCTGACTCATTGAAAAGTCATGTCATTTTTCTTTTCCCCTTTCAT
This sequence comes from Mustela erminea, assembly GCF_009829155.1. Classification (NCBI taxonomy): domain Eukaryota; kingdom Metazoa; phylum Chordata; class Mammalia; order Carnivora; family Mustelidae; genus Mustela; species Mustela erminea. The sequence continues at coordinate 77,404,168 of NC_045615.1, forward strand.
CCTTCTAAAATACAGATTCAATAGCTAGAGCCCCTTTGTGATCATGGAATGATCTTTTTTCTTTTATAGTAATTACACCCAAGACAGGGGTTGAACTCACAGCCACCGAGATCAAGAGTCACATGCTCTATGAACTAAGCCAGCCAGCTTCCCCAATCATAGAATGATTTTGAAAATGAAGCCACAAGTTAATGACAGAGAAACAGGAAGGTAGAAGTCTTGTTGCTGATGAAATTATGGAGTCACCCACCTGGTCCAAGACTAGCTAATTCATGCCAGTATTCGTGAATTTAGCCTTCATGCCAAGTAAGAGGAAAGCAAGCTACTTATCTTATTTAAACCATTGGTTTTCAAGGTTTCTTCTGTGAGAAGGTTTTTGCATTGCCCAATTGGCTGACAGGGTTTGTGGGGCTAGTGGAGCTAAGTAAGAGTATTCTGTTAGATTCTCAGGGGCTTGCATATATGATAATAGGGCTAAGTCACAAGCAAATGCCCTTCATAATGAAAAGGGAGTTGAAAGAACCCCTGAATATGTGGAGCTTTTCCTCTTACTTAATTATATTAATAAAGTATACCCAACTTTTGCTATCAAAATAAATTTATATTGCCTCCTACACTTGAAGATGGGATTTGAGTGGTGGTCTGAGTTTTTGAGTAAGCTAACCCAGCTACAAAACCTGGCTCTAGACCCAAAAGTGTAGAAATCAAACAAACAAAAGCTAAATACATTGGATTTCATCAAAATTAAAACTTCAGCATATAAAAGGATACTATCAAGAGAGTGAAAAAGATATCCCAAGAGTGAGGGGAAAAAAGTAATTGCAATCATATACGTTTCCTGGACCCTTCCAGAAGAAATCTCCAAAACTCAAGATGACAATATCTCCGCCCATCAGTGATAGAGGGACTAGAACAGTCGTACTACCATAGTCCATGCAATGCAGTGAACTAGGAGAAAGCCACAGTCATAAGCCTCCCTATCTGCTATCACGTGGGCCTATTTCGTATAATTATCACTGTGTATGCTTCGGTTCTCTTGTTTTTTGTTTGTTTTAACAATGTTGATCAAGGTGAAACCAATATAGCACAAGAAAACCCTTTTTTGTTCTTGAGTTTCAAACAATAGTGATCAGTTAGCCTGACTTCTCAGAAGCCATTACATCTTTTATTCTATTTGTTCTAAAAGATCAAAAACAAAAACCAAGTTCAGCAATATATTAGATTAGTGTGTTTCTTTCTTGATCTAAGTCGGCATATGCCCAACTCTAATTCAGTTCCTTTTGAATGATTTCATTTGGACAATCTGAAAGAGTAAACAGAACATATCTCAGAGCAACTGTATCAATTAAAATTCTCTTTTGCTTGGAAACCAGGTATTAATGAATAGCACATATCTCCAAGCCATGAACAAAGGGGAGATGCAGGTACAGAGAATAACAAATGGTTTAGGAGTAACATAAATTTACAAAAACTGGTAAATTAAGGTTTTTTAATTTTTAAAGAAGTCTACTTAATGTTAAAATCAGTGACTACAGTAGAGGCATACTTTGGAGATACTGCAAGTTCAGCTCAGACCATTGCAATAGTGAATTACACAATAAAGCTATTCAAATGAACTTTTTGGTTTCCCAGTGCATATAAATGTTTGCACTATCTGTAACTTATTAAGCATGAAATATCATTATGTCAGAAAAAAACCACAATGTACATACCTTAATTTTAAAATACTTTATTGCTAAGAAACCCTCATCTAAGCTTTCAGCAAGTTGTAATCTTTTTGCTGGTGGAGCCTCTTGCTTTGATGTTGATGGCTGTTGACGGATCGGGTAGTAGTTCCTGAAGGCAACTCAGGGGTGGCTGAGGCAATCTCTTAAAATAAGGACAACAATGAAGTTTGCTGCATCAATCAACTCTCTTTTTTTAATGAATGATTTCTCTGTGGCATGTGATGCTATTTGATAATATTTTGCCCACATTCGATCATCTTTAAAAAATTGGAATCCATCCTGTCAAATCCTGTTGCTGCTCTATCAACTAAGTTTATGGAAAATTCTAAATTCTCTATTGCCACTTTGACACTCTTCACAGCATCTTCACCAGCAGTAGAATTCTTCAAGAAACCACTTTCTTTGCTCCTCGTCCATTCAGATTTTATCCTGAAATTGTAGCAATTCAGTCCCATCTTCACACTCCACTTCTAATTCTAGTTCTATTGCTATTTCCACCACCACACCTGCAGTCACTTCCTCCACTGAGGTCTTAAACCCCTCAAATCATCCATGAGGGTTGGAATCAACTTCTTCCAAATGCCTGTGAGTGTTGATATTTTGATCTCTTCCAATGAATCAGAAATGTCTTTAATGGCATCTAGACTGCTGATTCCTCCTCAGAAGTTTCTCCATTTACTTTTTCCAGAGGAGCCACTATCTGCGGCAGATAGAGCCTTACAAAATGTATTTTTTAAATAATAAGACCTACTACTACTACTCGATCCATTGCAGAATGGGTATTGTGTTAGCAGGCCTGAAAACAACATGAATGTTGTCCATCCCCAGCAGAGCCCTTGGGTGATGAGGTGCTTTGCCAATGAGCAGTACAATTTTGAAAGGCCTCTTTTTTTCTGAGAAGTACGTCTCAACAGTAAGCTTAAAATAATCAGTAAACCATGTTGTAAACAGACATTCTTTCATCCAGGTTTTGTTTTTCCTTTTATAGAGTTCAGACAGATGATTAAGCATAATTCTTAAGAGCTCTGGAGTTTTTTTCAATGGTGAATAAGCGCTGGCTTCACTTTAAAGTCACCACCTACATTAGCTCTTTAAAAAAAGCTCTTAAAAAAGCTCTTAAAGCTTTGAAGCTAGGCATATCCTCTCTGGCTAGGAAAGTCTGAGATGGTATCTTCTTCCAATGGAAAGCTATTTCATGGACATTGAAAATCAATTGTTAACGTGCACCCATCTTCATTAATTACCTGAGCCAGAACTTCTGGATACCTTGCTTGCTGCTTCACCTTGGACTTTCAGGTCATGGAGATGCCTTCTTTCCTTAAACCTCATGAGCCAACATCTGCTGGCTTCAAACTCTTCTGCAGCTTCCTCACCACTGTCAGCCTTCACAGAACTGAAGAGAATGAGGACTTTGCTCCAGATTAGACTTTATCTTAAGGGAATATTGTAGCTGCTGTGATCTTCTACCCAGACCACAAAAGCTTTCTCTGTGTCAGCAATAAGGTTGCTTTACTTTCTTATCACTCATGTGTTCATATATTCACCAGCACAGTACTTTTAATTTCCTTCAAGAACTTTTCCTTTGCATTCACAACCCAGCTAACTGGTGTAAGAGACCTAGTTTTTAGCCTCTCTTGGCTTTCAACATGCCTTCTTATGATTTCTAGCTTCCAATTTTTATGCTTAATGATTTCTAGCTTTTAATTTAAACTGAGAGACATGTGACTCTACCTTTTATTTGAACACTTACAGATTACTGTAGGATTATTAACTGGTCTAATTTTATTACAACAGTAACATCAAAGATCACTAGTCACAGATTGCCATATCAAACACAGTAATTTAAAAGTTTGAAATATTGTGAGAATTACCAGAACGTGACACAAAGTATAACAAATACTGTTAGAAAATGGTACTGATGGGGTACCTCAGTCAGTTTTGGCTCGGGTTATGATTTCAGAGGTCCTGAGACTGAGCCCCAAATGGGGTTCCAGGCTCAGTGGGGAGTCTGCTTGAAGATTCTCTCCCTGTACTCCTCCTCACACTCTCTCCCACACTCACTCTTTTTCTCAAATAAATCAATCTTTTTTTAAAATTGGCACTAATAAACTTGCTCAATGTAAGATTTCTACAGACTTTCAATCTGTATTTTAAAAAAACACAATGTCTGCAAAGCATAATAAAGCAAAGTATGATAAAGCAAGTATGCCTCTATTGTTTTTATATACTGACCTTTGTTAGAAGACAAAAAAAATTACATATGTTATTTTAACAGAAAGGGTTTAATATAAAGAATTAAACTGGGTACTAGATTCTTTATAACTGAAGAACTAAAAACAGAAAAATTAAAGAAGAATATGGTGTCATGAAACTAGGAACTACAGAAAGGTAAATGAAGGTGTTGGAACTATTAAAATTAGAACTTTGGACAAGAAGTCTCATACAGCAAATATTTAGAAAAGACTATATTCCTTAACTGGAGTAGTTGTCTTTGAATTTAGAGGAGGAACCCATGGGTCATTGAGTCAGACTTCTCAGAAGGGAGGCTTAATGGCAGCTTTAGTGTCCGCAATGGGCATGATGAGACCCAGTTCTTCAAACGTTGGAAAATCTACAAACTGGATTCAATTTCTTCTATCAAAATAAAGTGTCAGTGATAGATGGAAGAAATGAGACTGTTGTGATATTAGCAAGAACCCAATCTTACAACAAATAAGAACCCTTTTCTTCTTTCTCCTCCAGCTTTGAAGTTCTCTCAAAGCTCTCTCTGGTCTAATTTTTTAGTGCCCCTTTTTGTCAGTCTGAGAGCCAACTGGCAAAGAAATCCTGTTAGAAGAATCCAGCCCTGATATCAAAAAGCAGAGATTCAGTGTGAGTTGGACTTGAGACATAATAGCTGAATAACCCATGCAATCTATCCCCTTGGCTACTCAGCACTCATTCATACTCTACATATATTTGAACTTTCATACAGCAACAGAAAGAACTCCATCTATGCACCTAATGGCACTATCCCTTAGACAGATGAAAGCATTCTCATCCTCTCCCCAAAATACTGAGATGCAAATTTCCATCAGTCATTGTATTGTTCTCTGAAATATGTTAACTATACTTCAAATTCAGTCAACGTTCTAAAGACTTGGTTGTAAAGTTTATTCTAACAAAACTTGCATACAATTGTAAAGAAAAGGAAAAGAAAGGAAGGTGAATATGTACACACACACAAGAAGATACATGTAGCCGCAGCAGTCTTCATTTCTGTAATGGTCATGCAGCTGTGGTTGATATATATAACCCCTTTCTTCTACATTTCATTCATGAAATAATATCAATTTTATTAATTCTTTCAATCCTTTGTCCCCACCAAGTCCTCAGCTAGTCAGGAATCTCTGCTTTACATAGTGAACCAAACTTTCCTTTCTGAAGATACTAAATCTCCAGTTTTCCCATCTTTTTTAATTTCTATGGTTTTATATTAACTTCTTACTCTCAGACAGGATGTACCACAAAAACTCCGAAGAACTACCTTGGTTCCATATTCTTCTACCAAAGTCTGAACTTTTGTTTCCCCCTACAAAATTCACATATTGAAAACCTAACACCCAAGGCAATGGTATTAGGAGGTGGGGCCTTTGGAGTGTGATCAGATCATATTTTTTGGAAGTTTCAGGAGAATAGGAATTACTTATTCTTTAAATGTTTGGTAGAATTCCCCCAGGAAGCTGTCTGGCCCTGGGCTTTTGTTTGTTTGGAGATTTTTAATGACTGTTTCAATCTCCTTACTGGTTATGGGTCTGTTCAGGCTTTCTATTTCTTCCTGGTTCAGCTGTGGTAGTTTATATGTTTCTAGGAATGCATCCATTTCTTCCAGATTGTCAAATTTGTTGGCGTAGAGTTGCTCATAGTATGTTCTTATAATAGTTTGTATTTCTTTGGTGTTAGTTGTGATCTCTCCTCTTTCGTTCATGATTTTATTTATTTGGGTCCTTTCTCTTTTCTTTTTGATAAGTCAGGCCAGGGGTTTATCAATTTTATTAATTCTTTCAAAGAACCAGCTCCTAGTTTCGTTGATTTGTTCTATTGTTTTTTTGGTTTCTATTTCATTGATTTCTGCTCTGATCTTTATGATTTCTCTTCTCCTGCTGGGCTTAGGGTTTCTTTCTTGTTCTTTCTCCAGCTCCTTTAGGTGTAGGGTTAGGTTGTGTACCTGAGACCTTTCTTGTTTCTTGAGAAAGGCTTGTACCGCTATATATTTTCCTCTCAGGACCGCCTTTGTTGTGTCCCACAGATTTTGAACCGTTGTGTTTTCATTATCATTTGTTTCCATGATTTTTTTCAATTCTTCTTTAATTTCCTGGTTGACCCATTCATTCTTTAGAAGGATGCTATTCAGTCTCCATGTATTTGGGTTCTTTCCAAACTTCCTCTTGTGGTTGAGTTCTAGCTTCAGAGCATTGTGGTCTGAAAATATGCAGGGAATGATCCCAATCTTTTGATACCACTTGATTTAGGGTATGATCCCAATCTTTTGATACTGGTCCTGATTTAGGACCAAGGATGTGATCTATTCTGGAGAATGTTTCATGTGCACTAGAGAAGAATGTGTATTCTGTTGCTTTGGGATGAAATATTCTGAATATATCTGTAATGTCCATCTGGTCCAGTGTGTCATTTAAGGCCTTTATTTCCTTGTTGATCTTTTGCTTGGATGATCTATTTCAGTGAGGGGAGTGTTGAAGTTCCCTACTATTATTGTATTATTGTTGATGAGTTTCTTTGGTTTTGTTATTAATTGGTTTATATAGTTGGCTGCTCCCAAGTTGGGGGCATAGATATTTAAAATGGTTAGATCTTCTTGTTGGACAGACCCTTTGAGTATGATATAGTGTCCTTCCTCATCTCTTATTATAGTCTTTGGCTTAAAGTCTAATTGATCTGATATAAGGATTGCCACTCCTGCTTTCTTCTGATGTCCATTAGCATGGTAACTTCTTTTCCACCCCCTCACTTTAAATCTGGAGGTGTCTTCAGGCTTAAAATGAGTTTCTTGGAGGCAACATATAGATGGGTTTTGTTTTTTTATCCATTTGGATACCCTGTGTCTTTTGATTGGGGCGTTTAGCCCATTAACATTCAGGGTAACTATTGAGAGATATAAATTTAGTGCCATTGTATTGCCTGTAAGGTGACTGTTACTGTATATTGTCTCTGTTCCTTTCTGATCTACCACTTGTAGGCTCTCTCTTTGCTAAGAGGACCCCTTCCAATATTTCCTGTAGAGCTGGTTTGGTGTTTGCAAATTCTTTCAGGTTTTGTTTGTCCTGGAAGCTTTTAATCTCTCCTTCTATTTTCAATGATAGCCTAGCTGGATATAGTATTCTTGGCTGCATGTTTTTCTTGTTTAGTGCTCTGAATATATCATGCCAGCTCTTTCTGGCCTGCCAGGTCTCTGTGGATAAGTCTGCTGCCAATCTAATATTTTTACCATTGTATGTTACAGACTTGCTTTCAGGATTTTCTCTTTGTCACTAGGACTTGTAAATTTTACTATTAGGAGACGGGGTATGGGCCTATTTTTATTGATTTTGGGGGGTGTTCTCTGTACCTGCTGAATTTTCATGCTTGTTCCCTTTGCCATATTGGGGAAATTCTCCCCAATAATCCTCTCCAGTATACCTTCTGCTCCCCTCTCTCTTTCTTCTTCTTCTGGAATCCCAATTATTCTAATGTTGTTTCATCTTATGGTGTCACTTATCTCTCGAATTCTCCCCTCGTAGTCCAGTAGCTGTTTGTCCCTCTTTTGCTCAGCTTCTTTATTCTCTGTCATTTGGTCTTCTATATCACTAATTCTTTCTTCTGCCTCATTTATCCTAGCAGTGAGAGCCTTCATTTTTTATTGTACCTCATTAATAGCTTTTTTTTTTATTTCAACTTGGTTAGATTTTAGTTCTTTTATTTCTCCAGAAAGGGCTTTTATATCTCCCGAGAGGGTTTCTCTAATATCTTCCATGCCTTTTTCGAGCCCGGCTAGAACCTTGAGAATTGTCCTTCTGAACTCTCGATCTGACATATTACCAATGTCTGTATTGATTAGGTCCCTACCTTCGGTACTGCCTCTTGTTCTTTTTTTTGTGGTGAATTTTTCCACCTTGTCATTTTGTCCAGATAAGAGTATATGAAGGAGCAAGTACAATACTAAAAGGGTGGCAACAACCCCAGGAAAATATGCTTTAACGATATCAGAAGAGATCCCAAATTGTGAGGGGGGAGAAAGGGGATAAAAAGAGGTTAAGAAAGAAAGAAAGAAAGAAAGAAAGAAAGAAAGAAAAGAATTTAAAAAAGAAAAGGAATCAAGAAAAGTATAGAAAAGAAAAAAATATATATATTATATAAACTAGTTTAAAAACGTTAAAAAAGAAAAAGGTAAAAGTTAAAAAAATTTTAGCAGAAGAAGAGAAAAAAATGAAAAAGAAAAAAAAATTAAATTAACTGTAAGACTAAAGAATCACAGGGAGAAAGCCATGAGTTACATGCTTTGCTTTCTCCTCCTCTGGAATTGTGCTGCTCTCCTTAGTATTGAAACTGCACTCCTTGGTAGGTGAACTTGGTCTTGGCTGGATTTCTTGTTGATCTTCTGGGGGAGGGGCCTGGTGTAGTGATTCTCAAGTGTCTTTGCCCCAGGCAGAATTGCACTGCCCTTACCAGGGGCCGGGCTGAGTAATACGCTTGGGTTTGCTTTCAGGAGCTTTTGTTCCCTGAGCACTTTCTATAGAGTTCCGGAGGACGGGAATACAAATGGTGGCCTCCTGGTCTCCGGCCCGGAGGAGCCAAGAGCCCGGGGCCCCACTCCTCAGTGTGCCCTCAGAGAACAGCGCCCAGTTACTCCCGTCTGCCTGACCTCCGGCCACACTCCGAGCTCACCGAGCCTTTGATCAGTTCAAGATAACTCCGAGCTGTGAGCTCACTGTCGGCTCTGTCTCTGTAGCCGGCTTCCCCGTTCTAATACCTGTAAGCTCTGCGACACTCAGACACCCCCGATCCTTCTGTGACCCTGCGGGACCTGAGGCCACCCTGACCCCACGTGGGCTTCACCCCAGTTTAGCCTCTGGAGCGATGTCCCTCAGCGGAACAGACTTTTAAAAGTTCTGATTTTGTGCTCCGTTGCTCCGCCGCTTGCCGGGAGCCAGCCCCTCCCCCCAGGGTCTATCTTCCTGTCACTTTGGATTCACTTCTCCGCCAGTCCTACCTTTCAGAAAGTGGTTGTTTTCTGTTTCTAGAATTGCTGTTCTTCTTCTCTTCAATCTGCCGATGGATTTGTAGGTGTTTTCAATCTTTAGATAAGCTATCTAGCTGATCTCCTGCTAGCTGAAGTAGTCTCAGCCTGCTACTTCTCTGCCATCTTGACTCCTCCTGGAGTGTGATTAGATCATAAAGGCAGACCCCTCACAAATGGGATTAGTGCCTTTAAAGAGAGCTCCTGTTTTTCCCACCATGTGAGAACACAACAAGAAGTCTGCAATGTTAAAGAGAGTTCTCAACTGACCATGTTGTCATCCTGATCTCAGAATTCCAGCTTCCAGAACTGTAAGAAATAAAATTCTGTTATTTATAAGCACAACAGTGTATGGTATTTTGTTACAGTAACACAAACAGACTAAGACATACTCATTGCCCCTGTTGTGTAGAAGGAACCCAGTTTCCTATTGGAAATCAGGATCCATGTACTCAAACAGAGTAACCTCCTTCTTGACCTGTTAATTCAATGACATGAAGACCCAAGCAGCCAAGTAGCAGTCTCAACTTTTAGTTCAACAGAACTATTGTTGGGTCCCTCTTGGAAATCAAGACCACCAAACCATCTGTAAACCAGGCTCAAGGTTTGTTCCTCCTCAGCCATAAATTCATAAGAAATTTTCCATGAAGCCATGGGTATGGAAGAAAGAAAAGGATAATACAACATTATTTAGTGTTGAAGGAGTCCAAGGTACCTCCTCACACAACTTCGTTGTGCCTTTTGGCACAAGCTCAAGCTCAATTTCTTACTTACCACTTATTTCCACTTAATAATTGATTTCTGTTGTTCATGCCGAAGTTTATAGCTTGCTATCTCAGAGAACATCCAGTTTATTATGGGACTCTTGGGTCACCTAGTCACTTGATGACCAATGATTAGACACTGAGGCCTGGTAACAAACCTAGAGATATTCCTCTAAAGAATAGTTATCCATAAAAGACAGCATGGAGGGGAACCTGGTGGCTCAGTCAAGTAAACATCCAACTCTGGGTTTCAGCACAGGTCATGATCTCAGGAGCCCCTGTGATGGGTTCCACATTCAGTGAGGAGTCTGCTTGAAATCCTTTCTCCCACCTTCCCTTCCACTTCTAGCCTCCCCCTGCTCACTCAGGTGCTCTCACAGGAGCTCTCTCTCTCCAATACAAGAAACAAAGAAACAAAGAAAGGGAGGCTGTGCTCAAAACTCTATTGACTTCTGTCCTATAATTCTCCTAATATTGTAATAGTATTTGTCAAAGACTCTGTAGTGGATCCCTCTATTCCATGGGTTTTTCAAGTATCATCAGATCTGCTATGTCATAAAGCTTAAGGGGAAAAGAAGTTCTCACTGCTGCTTGAACTTGCAGCAGAGCCTTCTTTTGAAGTCCTCTTCAAAACCAACAGCCTACAGCTTATTCTGTAGGAGGTATCATACTCAAATATATGTTGCCCCCAGAATCCAAAAAAGTCTACCCAGCATTGTGCCTCTTTTTGTTGGTTGGTGGTACAAGATGCAGGAACTTGTCTTTTATCCTTGAGATGGTGTCTCAGAAATTTCACTGAGCTGGTGGGTCTCTGAATTTTCATGGGGTTTATAACTCAATCTTTTTTTCTCAGCTGTCTTACTAAGGCATCTAAAGAACTTGTTATTTCCCGCTCATCAGAGACAATGAACATAATCTTAACCAATGTCGTAGAGAAAAGTGAGGTTATTTGAAATGTCAAGACAATCACTGTGGAAGATACTAGAATAGAAAGCAAGAAAATTAACAGAGCCCTGAGGAAAGAAAGTATATTGTTGGTCCTACCACTCAAAAGCAAACTACTTTTTGTGTGGTTCTTGCAATTTAATATAAAAGGAAAAAGCATTTTCCAGGCCAATAGCTGCATACCAATGTTGATTTGTTTCAGTTAAAGGCACCACACCTGGAGCAACGGCTATAATTGACATCAACACTTGATTAAATGCATGATAATCCATGGCCATTCTCCAAGATCCACCCCACTTTTACAGAGTCCAAACGATCAAATTAGAGATCTGATTTGTATCATCAAACATGCATCTTCTGAGTCTTTGATAGTGGCAATAATCCCTGAAATTTCTGCAGAGATATATAGTACTGCTTTTGTTTACCATTCTGGCAGGAAAGGGAAATTCTATGGGCATTCATTTGATTCTTCCTATAATGTCTTTACAAGTCAGAGAACCTTTGTATTGATTCTTCCCGTTGACAAATGTGTCCATTCAAATTATACATTCAATAATTTAGGAAAGAATCATAGGTAAAGACAGTAATTCAAATTTAGGCCAAAACTATAGAGATAGAGGGGTGCCTGAGTGGCTCAGTGGGTTAAAGCCTCTGCCTTCAGCTCAGGTCATAATCCTGGGGTCTTGGGATCAAGCCCCACATTAGGCTTTCTGCTAGGACTGCTTCCCCAGCCCCCACCTGCCTCTCTGCCTGCTTGTGATCTCAATCTCTCTGTCAAATAATAAATAAATAATCTTTTTAAAAAATTATAGCGATAGAGATATATCACTTGACCACCATGAGCCCTACTTTGATGAGTGGACCATAATGGCATTTCGGTTCTCTTGGATTTAGCATCAATTCAGAGCCGGCATGTAACAATCTCTTCAAAAGTCTGGGTATTTCCTTTTTCCTACTGTTCATTCACTTTAGTAAAATGCTACCATTCCCTTTGGAGAAAGCTTGGAGGAAGATTCGCATTCTGAAAAATTTTCTGATGTCGTTTTATAGCTCAAAAATATGTGGGATTTTGGTAAAGGCATTCATGATAGAGCAAAAAGATGACAAAATGTTCATTTTCTTTCATTCAAAAAATATTTGTTGAGTGCCCACTGTGTACCAGGCTTTATTAAAGTTGATGGATATGAAGAAGTGTTTTCAATATCTTGCATTTTACTAAGAAGAAAAATAATAAAATACTTCAGTATTTTTAGATTAGGATAGGTTTACCAAAAGGAATGACCAAGATGATTTGTTAGAGCTATCAAAGGGAGATCTGGTGGGAGGCACATCAAACAGAGTGGTTGGCAAAGGCCAATCTGAAAATGTAAAATTGAGGTTAAAATGTGAAAGAAGCAATAGAACCAGTTATGACAAGAACTGAAAGAATAGGTTCCCAGGCAGAAAGAATGAGTCTCTCAGAGACCCTAAGTTAGGATGTGCCTGGGTGCTTAAAGCACTTGGAGCCAAAAAGGTGGTAGGAGATGAGGTTAGAAAGACAAGCAGAGGCGATCATGAGGTTCTTAGAAGCAAAAAATGTGTATAGTTATTTCTGCTATAACAAGACATATGCATTTTTAAAGATTTATTTTATTTATTTATTTGAGAAACAGAGAGAAAGCATGAGCAGGGGAGGGGCAGAGGGAGAAGCAGACTCCTTGCTGAGCATGGAACCTGATGCGGGGTTCAGTCCCAGGACCCTGAGATCATGACCTGAGCTGAAGGCGGATGTTTAACCGGCTGACCCACCCAAGAGCCCCAAAACATATATATTTCTAAAAACCATTCTGCTATGCCAAATCACATAATAAAACCACAGGTTTTAAGGGAAAATACATGGCTAAAGGTAAAACACTTAAAAATTTTGTTGTGACACTTTAAAAAACTGATTAAAACATAATAATACAGCACATTTTTGCACACTTTTAGTGATTAATGACATAAATACTACAGTAACTACATACCTGAAGCTTGCTCATGGAAGCAGTTCTCAGAAGGGTTGCAGCTCTGAGTTCTGGGTAGGCGAAGGAGGGTTATCTGTAACACCTGATGTGGACAGGTGTGGTCCACAACCCACAGTGAACCAAGGTAGCTGGGAGGGCATGGGGTTGAGGTGTGTGCATGCGTGCTGCTTTCACTGGGTGCAATTTCTGCATTCATCTGGTGTTTTTCAAACATTAGCAAATATGAAACTCACTGTGCTCAAATATATCTATCACTTTTTCAAAACAAGCCTTTTGGCAGGACCATTTTATTCTAATTGTAGGAGAAGCCACTTGGAGATTTTAAAATAGCAAAGTGGCATAATGCAATTGCGCTTTAAAAGATCTCTTCAGCTTCTCTGTGGAGAATGATTATAGACCAGGATGAATGGCATTTGCTGAGTTGGAAAATACTGAGAAAGGAGAGGATTTCAAGGGAAGTGGTTGTGAGAATGACAAGTAGGCAGGTGAGTCTGCCTCCGACCTCACTGGAAAAGTCAGAATAGAAATATGACCTGCATCTGTGGAGTAGTTAATGCAATAGGGACCACCTGAGATAGGGGCGTAGAAGGCCCAGGGCCTTTTTCATCACCATGAAGTAGAGATGCTACGAAGTTCTACTCTTCTCATTCTGTTTGGGTATCAGGTTTCCACATAGAGTCACATCAAAACACAGAAAAAAACAGAGAAGGAGACAGAGGGGGAGAGAAGTAAAGAGAAGGAAGGAAGGAAGGGAGGAAGGAAGGAAGGAAAGAGAGAGATTACTATAAAATTCAGGTCCCTGATGTGTAATACACTTCACAGTATAAAGCTGCAGCAACAGCATAACATTATTTACATTAGCATGACTAATGGCAGGTGCATTGCATTTTCAGACTGGGGTCTCTGCATCTAATCTGCAGGCTTCCTTTCCCCACACCCAGGACCACTTAAGCTACTCGCTAGCTCTCCCCTTTCCAACTCTAATTACAGTCCAGACCTTGGCACTCTGGGGCAACTTTGGCATTCAGTATCAAACCAATCTTGCCACCGAGCCCAGTTCCTTTTAACCCCAATTCTAGTCATTGGTCGCTGTCCTTATCAGTCCTGTTTTAGGAACCTCCCTAGTGACCTAATCTCTAAGACTGGTGGTCCACCTTGCTACAACTATTAGATTCTCCTGTTTTTTCTATGTGTGGTTCCCGAGTTCACAGGGCAGGCAGCTGGGAAGGGAAGAGGAACATGAAGTGGAGGGGGGGCAAGGACATGCTACAACCTGCTCTCAGAGTCTAAGATTTTAACCTTCTTTCTAGCTAATAAGTTGGCCTATTACTGTTCTGTGGATTCTAGTGGAAACACTATACTCCAGGGTCAGAGGAAAAAAAAAAAAACCTTATTACCCACAGTACAGCAAACAGCAGAAACATCATGCTTGTCTCAGTTCTTCTCGCCCCCAAGTCCTATGGATGCAACACAGAAGTACTCAGAGGGTACTGCACCTACGGGGAATTGGCATCACAGTTGAAAAACCCTGAATTTAGAGATTCATCAAAGGAACCATCCCAGAGTGAAATATTATCTAAACCTCAGGGTTGCTCACAGTAAGTTAAGCACAACTCTGAGAAGTGCCCAGGAAAGAGACTTGTATTCTCAGCATACCCAGCAAGAACATCAAGGGACACTCAAAGACCATGGGGGATTGCCTCTTCCAACATTTTTTAGGCCGAGCTGGAACCCATCTAGATGAACTAGAACCTGCCTTGGTCTTTCACTACCTCCAAGTGTTCAACTTCAATGATGATGAATGTGTCCTGCAGGAGACACTGGTGCCTTTCATCATAAGGCTAGCCATGCATTTGGCCCGGGTGTCGGGAAGCCTGAGGCAGGAGCTACAGCTGATGCCAACCCAGTTGCTGACCTGTGCGAACCAGCGGACAAGTGACAATACACATGATCTACAATGGCCCCTCACTAAATGTAAAGAGCATAAAAAGTAAGATACCTGTTGTCCCACTTTTGCCTTCCAAACCTTATACAAAATATCTCTCCTGACTCACGCTAACCCAAAACCATACAGGAAAAGGAATTCTAGAAAACACAATTTCAGGTTAGCTAAATTAACCTAATAACAATCTACACAGGCCATAGACAAATGGCCTTCATGTTACCTTCCTTCTGAGTCTTTTAAGTCCGATGGTCCATCTTTAAGCAATTCCTATCATTCTCATTTCATGTAGGAATGGCTGAGGATCAAAAGGACAATTGAAACCACTAGCCGCGTTATTTCAGGGGTCCCTAGGAGCACCCCCAGTTTCAGTGATTCTCTAGGAGGGCTCACAGGTCTCAGCATAGTCATGTTCACAGCTAAGACTGAATACAGTGAAAGGATACAAAGCAAAATCAGCAAAGGAAAAGTATGGGAAGACATGTGGAAAAACAGATACATACTTCCAAGAGTCCTCTTCGAGTGAAGTCCCACAGGATGCACTCAATTATCCCAGCAATAAGTTGTGTCAACACATGTGAAGGCTTGTGTGCCAGGGAGGCTCATTAGGGGCTCGAGGCCCTGAGATCTTCTTGGAGGCTGGTCTTGTAGGCCCTCTCTGCCTAGATGTACCAAAATTTCAGACTCCCAGAAGGAAGGAAGGTGTTCAACAACAACCACATTGTACTGTTTAGGCACAGGGAACAACTCTTATTAGTTGTAGGCATGAACCCTCTCAACACCCAGGTTGCCAGAGGGTAACCAGAGGCCAGTCTTGCAAGCAGACCTTTTCAAGGAGAGCAGTCTCAGTGCTGCTATGTTAACTGCTTTCTGTGCATATTTCTTGACATGGCAATAATCATGGCTCCATTACAACCAACGTGTTGTTCTTTTCAAGTTTTGGCATACTACGCTCCCCTGGGGTTTGGGGTTTGTTGTTGTTGTTGTTGTTGTTGTTTGTTTTTCTTTTTTTACTTATAAAGAAAAAACACCCTTTCTCCTCACATTTACCATAAGGAAGATTTTTCTCTAAACTCCCCTGTTCACTTCCTCCCTTTTCCCTTTACTCACACTGGTTGTGGAGAGGTGGAGTGAGTTAACTGATTGCTAAGTTTAGGAAAAATAACTGGGTGTGCTTGGCCAGGACAGTGCAGCTCCTCTGACGTATCATGGGCTATATCCCCTTCCTGGGAGGCCTCTTCCATCTAAGACTGCTGGTTTATCTGCCTAATTCTGGGGTTCAATATTAGCAAACCCAGGTGGTAGGCCTAGAGTCCCTATGCCAGCAATACAGGTAATTTTTGGACCTCTTCTGCCTCACTTTTTGTTGTAATTTACTAACCTGATCAGAACCAAGGAGAGATGAGGATTTCTGTGCGTTGGACTCCCCTGGGAAACCTCAACAAAGAGAAGGAATGAGTATTTTGAAAATGGTACACATAAGTTGTTAGAGTGGTATTTTTTTCCTGTCTTTATATCCTTAATCTTCAAAAATGTGATCCTATTATTTTGTAACTATAAAATATCATTTTCACAATAAGTAAATGAAAATTTTATGCTCAGAAAAAGTTCCGGATGTCTTTAAGTCAGAGGGGAACTATGGCTAATCTTCAGTAAGCAGGGCAAAAATCACAAGAATAACATCGAATACTCCTTAAATCGTAATTTCATAAGATCTAGGATATATGTGCTTAACTGAATAACTAAATTACAAAGTTTTATGCAGGATGCCTGGGTGGCTCAGTTGGTTAAGGGTCCTACTCTTGATTTTGATTCAGGTCATGATCTCAGGGTTGTAAGATCGAGCCCCACTGTGAGCTCCACACTCAGCAGAGTCTGCTTGAGATTCTCTCCCTCTCCCTATACTCCTCCACCCTGTTCCTGCATGCACACACATGTGCACTCTCAATCTGCCTCTCTAAAATAAATATACAAATCTTTAAAAAATAATTTAAGTGTTGTGTACCCTGAGGTTGAAGCAGATTTTAAAACATTTGTGCCCACTTTCGTTGGCTTCGAATTCCTGTTTACCTCCTTACGCGAGAGATCAGAAAGCAAGAAGCCTCTGTAGAAATGTGTTGTTTTCAATCAATTCATCTTTGTGATTTAATTTTGTAGCCAAAAGTCCCGCTAACATTTTATCCAATACTTGTTTATTCAGCTTAGTATTTTTTAGAAAACCTCATATCATGTTTTGTTAAGGTTCTCTCTTCTTCATGTGGAACCATGTTTTATGAAAAGTATGTATTATTGAACATTGGAATTAGATTCATTGTGGTGAGGTTCCCAGGCTACGAGAGCACAAAGGAATGGATCGCCCCATCCTTTCCCATTACAGGTAAAGAAGTCTTATGGGTATTGTTATGTGGAATCATTCAAAGCCCTTCCACCCAATATTTCTCTTTCTCTTGGTTAGATTTGCATTAGCTAAATATTGTATGATGCTATTTCCTTAATAGAGAAAGCAATAGGGAAAACAAACTGCTTTTTTTTTTTTAATATTTTTTGTAGCAACATGGACGGGACTGGAAGAGATTATGCTGATTTATTTATTTGACAGAGAGAGTGCACAAGCAGGCAGAGAGGCAGGCAGAGAGAGGGGGGGAAGCAGGCTCCCTGCAGAGCAGAAAGCTCAACATGGGGCTCTATCCCAGGAACCTGAGATCATGACCTGAGCCAAAGGCAGAGGCTTAACCCACTGAGCCACCCAGGCACCCCAACAAACTGCTTTCTTATTGGAACTTTCATGCATATTGCTGGCATCACACCCACTTCATACTTTCTCCATTTTCTTTTGCATTGACACAGAATGAAAGACGTATGTTGATCGGCACTCATGGTTACTATAAAAGAAACTAGCTTAAGCAGAGGGTGATGTAGCTTTAGGCAGGGATGGATTGAATTGCTGATGGAACACTTCATCAGGACTTTATCTTCTCCATCTTCCTGCTCTGCTCCTTCTTGCTTTGGCTTCATTCTCAGCATGCTTTCTTCCATTCACTGGCAATGATAGCCACCAGCAGATCCTAGTTTAAATGGTAATATCAACATACAAATTCAGAGAAAAGCTAAGTAACCTCTTTCTCCCAGAATCCATATTAAAATTTTAAGAGATGGTTGACTAACATTGCTTGAAAGTCATGTCTGGACTCCATCCTGAGCCAAGCTCACAGCCTGGAGGAAGGATTAAGTGTGGTCACAAAATATATAGTTCCTTAACATCACTTGGTATGAGAGAAGAAGTTACCAAAATACAGGAATACTGAAAAATTTTTAAAAAAATTTTTTTAAGATGCTTATTAAAACATGAAATAGAAGGGCGCCTGGGTGGCTCAGTGGGCTAAGCCACTGCCTTCGGCTCAGGTCATGGTCCCAGAGTCCTGGGATCGAGCCCTGCATCGGGCTCTCTGCTCAGCAGGGAGCCTGCTTCCTCCTCTCTCTCTGCCTGCCTCTCTGCCTGCCTGTCATCTCTGTCTGTCAAATAAATAAATAAAATCTTTAAAAAAAAAAAAAAAATGAAATAGATATCCCTTCTCACCTTCCTCTTCACCAGATACGAAATGTTAACATAATAGACACCTCTTGGCTGGCTACCTATGGAGGTGGGTACCCAGTCATCTGACTGCTCCTTGTAGCTCTACTACCCAGCTATTTATACGCATGCTGGAGTGATCAACCAACACAAGCCGGGCCACTCAAATATTTGAAAATTTGGACTTAAAGACAAAGAGACATGGAGCACTTGGTTGACTCAGCCTGTTTAACACCGGACTCTTAATTTTGGCTCAGGTCATGACCTCTGGGTCGTGGGATCAAGCTTTGTGGTAAGCTCTGTGCTGAGTGTGGAACCTGAATGGGACTCTCTCTCCCTCTCCCACTGTACCTCCCCCCTGGTGGCTCACACACTCTCACTCTTTCTGTGTGTGTCCCTCTATCTCTCAAAAAAAAAAAAAAAAAAAAAAGACAAAGACAGTTGTTGGAATGGAATCATAGTAATGGCAATACACAAGAGAAAAATAATTAGCCAACTCCAGAACCTCTAGACCTCTTGTTACTTGAGATAATGAATGTCCATATTGCTTAAGCCAGAAGTAGCTGGATTCTCTCTTACTTTCATGTTAAGTCAAACTAAGCAATATCTAAGGCAATCTGAGTTCATTTCTGCTACTTGCAATGAAAGACCATAAACCCATAGACTATGTGTTCTGCATGTTTCCAGTCTCACCAGCCCGAAATGAGGTCAGCTCTATATTAATGCCCTAAATACTCTTGCTCTGTCCCCACACGTGTTTGACTAGCAGGATACCCATCTTTTCCTGGCATTTCCTTCCTTCAGTGTTTTCTAAAATCCCACTGGAGCTCTTAGACCTATTTTAAAAATTTTTACTAGTTTTTTCACCTGCAAGGAGGTAATTTCAACAATGATTTTCTCATTGGTCTTAGACGATAGGGTCTTTGATGATAAAAGGAAGGTGTGTACATTTTGGGAAATTTGGAAAATAGAGTAAAATACAAAGACAAAAAACAACTATCATTTTACCTTTAAGAAATAATACTTTTATGAGTAGTTTATTTCCAATATTCCTAATATTTTTATTGTGAAATATAATACCTGTGTAGAAGGGCAAAATGTAGACTTTTGAGAAATAACTACAAAACAAACATCTAGTAACCATCATCCTGGTCAAGGAATAAAAAATTACCATCACTTCAGAATCTCCCAAACATCTTTGTCCAGTTATAACCCCCTTCCTCCCTTGTAAGTAACAACCAACTTAACTTCTGTGATTATTTCTGTTGCTTTTCATTATAATTTTATCACCCAAGTATATATCACCAAAAATTTGATTTTAATTTTGTCTGCTTTTAAGCTTTATATAAATTAAATCATATTTTTAATTTGATTTTTTCATTCAACAATACGTATGCCAGATTAATCCACATTCTTGAATGTAGCTGGAGTTTGTTTATTTTCATTGCTGTATAATCCACTGCATGACACAGAAAAATTTAATTTATCCATTCTACTCTAGATAGACATATTGGTTACATCCAGTATAGTTCTTGAGTACTTTCTTTCTATGGTAGAATTATACTAAGTCTAGAAATGTATATTCTACTTTCATCATTTAAATTGTAATGTATTTTCTCTTGTTACTAGAAGTTATTTAGAAATATTATATCTAATTGCTATATCACATTTCATTATATGTACGTACTATAACTTATTTAACCATCCCTCTGGGGTTCTCACTTAGATTGTTTCCAATTATTTGTCACTACAAGTAATATTGTGGTTAACATTTTACACATAAGGATTTTTATCTGTATTTCAAAGCATTTCCTTAGGTCATTTCCCCAAAATAGAAATACTGTATCAAATAGTATAAATATTTTAAAGTCAAAATTCTCTCCAGAAGGGTGGTATTAATCAAGGTAGGAGTTTCACCTCCTCCTTGCCAGCATTAAATATGTGCTCACGTTCTCATGCATGCTTGCACTCCCACTTGTTCTCTCTCTCTCACTCTCCCTCCCTTCTTCATTTCCTCCCTCA
The DNA here is from genome assembly GCF_009829155.1 of Mustela erminea. Classification (NCBI taxonomy): domain Eukaryota; kingdom Metazoa; phylum Chordata; class Mammalia; order Carnivora; family Mustelidae; genus Mustela; species Mustela erminea. Next base: position 77,424,415 of record NC_045615.1, read on the forward strand.
CTCCTTCTCTTCCTACCACCCTTTAATCTTCCTCAAGGGTTGTGATGCAAACTTTGCCCTAGAGCCTAGTCAAGTACAAAAAAAGCTGATCACATACAAGAAATGTGAACAGATGAAAGTACAAAGTATCTCTGTTTTCTTTGTGGCAGCCCAAGCAAGCAACAAATGGAGAAGATGGTGCCTAATGACAGAAAATGGTCAGTGCACAGTTGGAGGCTGACTGAATGCACAATAGGAAGGGCAACCAGGAGGACAAGGAAGTGTTCAAAGAGGTGGCCCCGTCAGGGGACACATGGACAGCAACTTGCAGCTAAGTTTCCGGGAGAAGTTGTCACAAGTTTCCAGTGACACAGATGGTCCACAGTAACAGGGATTCTGAGAGATGGTGATTGCAGCGTGCTAGCCATGATTATCTGGGAGGTGTGCTGTGCTCTGGTTGACTCACGAGACTACCAATGGGCAAAGAGAAGAGGCCAACACAAGACCAAGTTGCTAGAAACAGAAAGAAAACCCAAGTGAAGTTGCAGGAGTCTGGGGCATGACTTCTCCTGAGTCCCAGGACAAGTCATGTCTTCAGGACAAATATGGGACCCAGAGATCAGAACTAGGACTCCTGTTCATAGTCCATCAGGGCAACTAAGATCATCATCAGTGAGGGAGGTGCAAAGGCAGTTTAAATACTATAGTTGACCCTTGAACAATGTGGGGGCTCACAGTGCTGACCCCTGTGCAGTCAAAATCCACATATTAACTTTTAACTCCCCCAAAACTTAACTACTGATAGCCTACTGTTGACCAGAAGACTTACTCATAACAGTCGATTAAACATATTTCTGTATGTTTCATGAATTATAGATTGTATTCTTATAATAAAGTAAGCTAGAGAAAAGAAAATGTTAAGGAATTTTCTTATTTAAAAAATCATAAGCAAAAGAAAATACATAAGCAGTACTGTACTGTATTCCTAGAAAAAAATGCACATGTAAGTGGGCCCATGCAGTTCACATCCATGTTGTTCAAGGGTCAACTATGTACTGGCCTGGTAATAGGAATAGGACTGGGGCTTCTGGAAAGAGGCACAGCAGTCACACAAAGGGAAAAAATGATGACAAGGGCATGAGGGATGAGGCAGGACTGGAAGAAGACACTATAAACACACCGTGAACAGCATGGGCACTCGAGAAGTCATTTTACATCATCTAGTTCAAGACGGCAGTCTGAGCAGTTATGAGCCCTGGACACTATTAAAATGAAAATCAAGGCATTAAAAATCTCACAATAAAGAGAATGACAGGGAACCCATAAGCACAAGAGAAACGTCATCAGATTTCTAGGAAATGGACAGCTGAAGGAAGAGTGCTGGCAGGTGATGAAGCCCTAACTGAAAATACACAGCCAAGAGGCTGCAAGTGTAGAGAAAGGCAGTCATGTCTGTGGCGTCCCAGAAAAGCGTGTGACACAGATGTCAGGTAGCATGGAGGTAGGGTGACATGCAGGACCTAAAACGGAAGAAGTCATTGAAAATCTGCATATGAAACCAGGCTCATATAAACACTAGACCCTGGAGCTCAGAATCTCTCTCACCAACTTCTACCTCTACCGTTAGCCAGAACGGAAGGAAGGAAGGACTGAGGGAGGGAGAGAGGGAGGAAGAAGGGGGGCAAGAGGGAGGGAGGGACAGACGGACGGAAGGCAGACAGGCAGACAGGCATTAGACCTAGAAAGAAAAGAGTCAAATCAAAGGATGGAGCCTCAGGAGAGAAAACTCAGGAGGAGAAATGCGGGGAAGATGTCACAGACTTCCCGGAATGCTTGTGTTGTTACAAACATGTAAGAAGCAATAAAGGCTGCTATCATAAGGGCAGGAAATACAAGTACAAAAGGAGGGAAAGGAAATCATGGAAGGCAGGTAGGTTAGTGATAGGTTGATAATCTGAACTTCTCAATTTCCAAATTGTAGAATCAATAGACTGACCAATACAGTGACCTAATGGGGATTATAGAACAGAATGTAAACAATCAGTGCTAACAATCTGAAAAGCAAAATTACAGGTGACAGAATTGGAAGATGGAAAGGAGAGAAGAGAGAAGAAACATCGAGTCTCTGCACTCTAGCCTTTCAAAATGAGGAGTCTAAAGATTCTCTCTGAAATCGTTGGAACAAGAAATAAAAATGTAAACATATTGCTTAAAGTTACACAGATAAATACAAAAGACATCAAAAAGTAATGTAAGGGGTGCCTGGGTGGCTCAGTGGGTTAAAGCCTCTGCCTTCAGCTCAGGTCATGATCCCAGGGTCCTGGGATCGAGCCCCACATCGGGCTCTCTGCTCAGCGGGGAGCCTGCTTCCTCCTCTCTCTCTGCCTGCTTCTCTGCCTACTTGTGATCTCTGTCTATCAAATAAATAAATAAAAATCTTTAAAAAAAAAAAAAAGCAATGTAAGTATGCTGAGAGGAGGTAGAAGAGATGATGGAATAGAGTAAAGGACCTTACATAGTCATCTATTAAACCTGGAAACCAATAGAAAAATTTGAATAAAGAAGGGGTAGTAGTAGTTTTTATATATAACACAAGAATATGGGTGGAACTACCTGGAAAAAGTTAGGAATTAGACTTCAAAATACCTTGGGGCAACTGGGTGATGGGTATTAAGGATGACACATGTTGGGATGGGCACTGGGTGTTATATGCAATTAATGAATCGTTGAACACTACATCAAAAACTTATGATGTACTATATGCTGGTTAGCTGAACATTAGGGGAAAAAAAAGATCTTGGGACAAAGGACAAACCAGTGCTGGGAGTTGGGGGAGCCCTAAACCCAGGAAAACAGGATGATTCTAAACCAAGTGACAGAGAAGTAATTAAAGAGAGGATTAAAATTTTGATTGACTTTTTGCCTGTGTGTTACAGTGAGGATGATTTTATAGGAATGTCATCTGATGCTGAAAATTTTTAACTTTTGCTTTTAAGAAATAGAAACGGTTTGAACGTGATGAAAGTAAGTTTATGCCAACAGCACCACCCACTGGGCATAAGATAGACTGCAGCAGGCTTGGCATAAGAGACTGGGCACACACAAACTGACAAATTGGTTCTTAAAAATATATGTATTTTTTTATCTATCTATTTATTTGTCAGAGGGAGAGAGAGTGCATGCGAGCGAGAATGAGCAGGGGGAGGCACAGAGGGAGAAGCAGGCTCCCTGCTGAGCATGGAGCTCTATGCGGGACTCAACCCCCAGGATCCCAGATCACCACCCGAGTAACCCACTGAGCTACCCAGGCTTCCTGACAAATTAATTTTTAAACTTCTTATGTGAAACACACACAAACACACATACAGGCATATGAGGAAGGAAAAATTTGTCCCTGGGGGGTTTCGATGATTGAAATTAAATACAAGTCAAAAAATCAAGTAAAGAAATGCTTTTCCCCATTTGTGTCCTCAGATTTAACCGAGGCGTACTATCAGAGGCAGTGCTGTGTATAGTATAGTACAAATCACTTCCTGAAACTGTCTGTAAAATGTCCCCCACCCAAAAAATACATTGTCCTTGTCTTAATCCTCAGAATCTGTGACCTCTGTGACAAAAGGGAATTTGTAGATATGATCCTGAGATGGGAAGATTATCCCTGATTATCCGGGTGGGCCCAATGTAATTGACAAGGATCCTTTAAAACGGGCAAGAGTCAGGGTAAGAGAAAGAGATGTGAGGACAGAAAGCAGAAATTAAAGTGAATCAACTGCTGGCTTTGAAGATGGAGGAAGGACCCAAGCGCTAAGGAAGGCAGGGGCCCTCTAGAAACTGAAATAGACAAGGAAATGGGGTTCTCCCCTACAGCCCTTTACTCTAAACAGATAAGACTTGTTTTAGACTTCTGACCTCCAGCACTATAGGATAATTTGTATTATTATTTAAAGCCACTAAGTTTGTGATCTCTATAGATACATATTTGATGTCTATATATTAAAAATTATATGAAACATTATATATTAAAAATTATATGAAACCAGAGAGGGAGATAAACCATAAGAGAATCTTAATCATAGGAAACAACCTGAGGGTTGCTGGGGGGAGGGGAATGGGGTAACGGGGTAATGGACATTGGAGAGGGTATATGTTGTAATGAGCACTGGGTATTATACAAGACTTACGAATCACAGATCTGTACCCCTGAAACAAGTAATATATTATATATTAATTAATTGGATTTAAATTTTTTAAAAAACACTGACATGGTCAAAATTATCTTTAACAGCTGGAAATAGAGTGCAGAACATTTTAAGGCATCTTATTTCTCAACTATTCTGCCAACACCAAATGATATGCAATGATTAATTTTGAGATATATATTTTAGGAAACATTTCATTTTAATTAAAAAATACATATGTGGGGCACCTGGGTGGCTCAGTGGGTTAAAGCCTCTGCCTTCAGCGCAGGTCATGATCCTAGGGTCCTGGGATCGAGCCCCTCATCAGGCTCTCTGCTCGGCAGGGAACCTGCTTCCTCCTCTCTCTCTGCCTACTTGTGTCCGTCAAATAAATAAATAAAATCTTTAAAAAGAAAAAAAAATACATATGCACTTGATTTTTCAGTTTAAAACCTTCCAAAAAAAGAAAACTCCAGGCCCAAAAGTCTTCACTGGAAAATCTACCGAACATATAAGAAAATTTTCACGAAGACAGAATAGGAAGAAACACTCTCCACTTATTTTATGAGGCTAGCATTACTGTAATACCAAAACTAGACAAAAATATTTCAAGAAAAGAAAACTACAAGCCAGTTTGACCCATCAACACAGAAAAAGTTCTCAAAAATATAGTAACAAAACAAATCCAGCAATATTTTTAAATGATAATACATCACAGCAAAGTGGAATTTATCCTGAGAATGCAAGATAGATTGCATTGGATAGACTGTGAATTGGAAAATCAATTCACTTCATCAATAGAAAAAAGAAAACTCATCTCCTTCCACAGACACAGCAAATCAACTATATATGGAATAATTTCCTCAAAAAACCAAAACAAAAACAAAAAAACAAAAACAATGGGCACCTGGAGGACTCAGTCAGTTGGGCATGGGACTCTTGATTTCAGCTCAGGTCATGATCTCAGGGTCAGGAGACTGAGCTCCAATCAGACTCAGCTCAGCATGGAGTCTACTCAAGATTCTCTTTCCTTTCTCCCTCTCCCTCTGTCCTGCCTCCCACTAGTGCTCTCTTTGTCTAAAACAAAAACAACACACAAAAAAACTAGCTGAGTGACAGCTACACATTGGGCAAACTAGAAAAAAAACCTCTTGGGAATGGGTAGGAGAGGCCTGCACAGTTTCACCATAAACCACACCTCTAATGCTATAACCCATGTATGAAAGGGAACACACCACCCTGAGCTTCTCCCCAGGAAACAAAGGGTTTGGACCCCACATCTGGCATTTCAACTTTTAAGCCCTGCACCTGAGACATGAGCTCCTAAAACACCTAGCTGTGCAAGCCAACAGGACTCGCAACCACAGGACCTACAAGGCTCTCAGGAACTGAGGCGCCGTTCTTTTCTTTTCTTTTTTAAGATTTTATTCACTCATTTGACTGACAGAGATCCAAGTAGGCAGAGAGGCAGGCAGAGAGAGGAGGAAGCAGGCTTCCTGCTGAGCAGAGAGCCTGACGTGGGGTTCGATCCCAGAACTCTGGGATCATGACCTGAGCTGAAGGCAGAGGCTTTAACCCACTGAGCCACCCAGGCACCTCCAGAGATGCAGTTTTTAAAGGCTCCTGCGGACTCACCCACTCCGGGACCGGGCGCAGAGGCGGCCAACAGAAAATCACCCAGACTTTCCGTGCAACAGGCCAATTTGCTTATCTTAAAGCATCAGCATGGAGGGGCAGGCAGCTAATTTAACACACACCTAAGGCAATCATCTCCGAAAATGTAGGCCTGCAGGCACCGCTTTTGTGCTCTTCCGGTGCCAGGACCCCGTAACTCCCGGAAAGGCACGCGTCCACCCTCAGTAAGTCTCGATGTGCGCGTCTGCCACCCAGGGCACACTGCGACATCACCTGGCTCTGGCAGCTAGCAGGGCTTTTATGTCTGGTCCCAAAGGACTGCAAGCAACAGAGGAGTTCTTAACTGGGTTCCACCACCCCACCCCCGGGGGGCAGTAGAGAGGCAACAGGCCCGGGAGGCTCCTCTGTGAAAGAGGCCTATTTATTGTCACAGCTGCACCCTGAGGAGGCAGGCTTGTAACTAAACACCCATCCTAAGGGCTGATTATAATCCTCTCCAAAGCACTGGGTATTACAGAAGACTGAAGAATCACAGACCTGTACCCCTGAAACAAATAAAACATTATGTTAATTGAGTTTACATAAAATATTTTTTAAAAATCCTCTCCAGAGACCTCAGAGGACTGGCACGGTCTTCTCATTAACACCCCCCAAACCCTCTCAGCCTCCCCCCATCACCCACCCCCACCCACCCCGCTCAGGATCTCCTGTGCCCCACCAGAGGGGACTTGCGCATAGGCTAGTGCCATATTCACAGCTGCCACCCAGAAGACACCCTTCGATCACCTGGCTCTGGAGACCAGCAGGACTTGCCGTGGTGGGTCGCTTGGAAGTGTAACAAAGGAAGAGCTGGTGAATGGCGGGCTACCACGCCCAAGCATAGCGACAGTGGGCTGAAGCCCACCCTCAGTCTTTTTGTGAAAGAGGCCTATTTGCTTCTCTAGAGCTTCAGCCTAAGGGGTGGGTTTCTGGTTTAGCACCCCCAGGCCTACCCAGATGCTCTCTGGAGACAGAGGCCAATGGGCACTCTTTGTACCTCCCTGTGCCTTGTTCTGGTTCCCTGGTGCTCCTGGTTAGAAGCTTGTGCACCCATCTGATTGTTACAGCGGCCCCCCAAGGGATACCTTTTGATCACCTGGTCTGGTGGCCCTCATGGCTTGGGCTCACAGGGCCTGAAGGGCTGTTATGAATGGAGAAATAGTTTCAACCAGCTACCCACCTCAGGGCATAGCACAGAGCTAGCAGAGTCCAACACCGTGGGCTATCATTCTGTGAAAGAGGCCTATTAGCTTATCTTTATATCCAAGGTCCATGGGGTAGCTTCTAATCTCAAACAGACCCAAGAGGCTGACTACAATTCTCTCCTACCAATCAGGAAGGCTGGCTGGTGCCATCTTCATTCCCTCCCTCTGCCCCACTCCAAGTTAACACTCCAGTGTATCTCCAAGAAAGGAGTTTGTGTAGACGTCTGGTGTACTTGCTTATATGGCGGCTGCCAGAGAACAAATTCCTTGATAGCCTGTCTCTGGAGGCCAGAAGGGCTTTGTTCACCAGTTTAATGGGACAGTACCAAACTAAGAAATAGTTCTTAGCTGGTCATCACCCTAGGACTCAGTGCAAAGACAGCAAAGAGGCAAACAGAAATGTCCATCTCCCCATCTTCCCCTGACAAAGGTATTTTTTGCATACCTTAAAAGCTGCTGAGACTCTGGATCCCAATCAGCCTGAATCTAGGCTGAGACTGAGATCTCCCACTTTAGGCAACTAATGGGTCTCGGTGCATCTTCGACTCCTGGGAGCCACTAGGAATGAAAGTTGGCTGCTTGGACAATCACAAAGGTTTGAGAGACAGCCCATGTTCACCGTAGCATTATTTACAAATAGCCGAGACATGAGAGCAACCTAATCGTCCACCAGTGGATGAATGGATAAAGAAAATGGGACATACAACAGAGTATTACTTAGCCATACAAAGGAAGGAAATCTTGTCATTTGCGACAACATGGGTGAGACTTTAGGACATTATGCCAAGTGAAATAAGTCAGAGAAAAGATACTCTATGATCTCATATGTGAAATCCAAAAAACAACATCAATAAACCAAAGTTACAAAAAAGAGATCAGATTTGTGGTTACCAGTGGTGGGGGGTGGAGAATGGGGTAATTGGATGAAAGTTGTCAAAAGGTACAAGCTTCCAGTTTTAAGATAAGTGAGTACTAGGGATGTAATATACAACTTGATGACTATAATTCACACTATAGTATAGTGCAGTATTTGTATTTGAGACAGAGCCTAAGAGTTCTTATCAGGGAAAAATTAGTTTTTTAGTTTTTATGAGATGATGGGTGTTAACTAAATATACTATGGTAATCATTTTGTGATATATGTAAGAATCAATTAATTATGCAATCTAATTTAAACTTACACAGTGATATATGTCAATTATATCCTAATAAAACTGGAAAATATATATACACAATTAATTCTCTACTTGACTCTGCATCAGAATCACCTAGAAAGCTTTTCCAAACAAACAAACAAAAAGTCGCATGTACACACACACATGACTTTTAAGGTTCCATTCTGATGAGTAGCCAAGGTTGTGATAAGAACATTATATTTGAAAATTTTTGAAGGGAGTAGTCCATTTATAAAATTGTCTTATTAATAGCAATCACATGCTCTTAAAAATATGCATATCCAAGGGAGTCAGTGAAAAAAGGAAACTGACCCCAATTCAAAAAGCAGTTTGAATGCAGAAAACCAAAAGGTAAACATTAAGAGAAACTGCTTCTTTCTAACAGATATTGTCTGCTTTTTTATCCCAAAGAACGCAACAGATGAAACTGGAAAAACAAGTTGATAATAGGAAAGAGAAAAGTAGCACTCTGACTTTTTAGGTTGTTTTATTTATTTTTTTCATTTTTAGGTTATTTTAAGATAGCTTTTCTACTAAGCACCTAGCATTGTAAGCACTGCCTTAACTGATGCCCAAATAAATATGCTACAAATAAACCAGAGACCCCTTTAACATCTCCTCCCTCATTCCACACTGCAGAGGAATACAGCTATATTTCAAGTTTATCACTCAAAAGCCAACTATAAATTCAGTTGTTGGTTAACAGCACTGTCAATAGACTGCCTTGAAAAAAGGTATCATTATTAATGGTATTATGCTTCGTGAAGTAAGTCACAGAGAAAGACAAATACCAAATGATCTCACTCATGTGTAACCTAAAAAAGAAATGAACAAACAAACAAAAACAGCATCAGACGTGTAAGTACTGAGAACAAAGGTCATGGTTACCAGAAGAGAGTGGGGTGGGGAGGATGGGCAAGCTAGGTGAAGGGGAGTGGGAGATACAGACCCCCGGTGATGGAATGAGAACGTCGTAGGCATAAAATGCAGCATAAGGACTCTGGTCAAGGGGCGCCTGGGTGGCTCAGTGGCTTAAGCCTCTGCCTCCAGCTCAGGTCATGATCTCAGGGTCCTGGCATCGAGCCCCACATCGGGCTTTCTGCTCAGCAGGGAGCCTGCTTGCCCCTCTCTCTCTGCCTGCCTCTCTGCCTAGCTGTGATCTCTCTCTATCAAATAAATAAATAAAAATATTTTAAGGACTCTGGTCAATGATACTGGAACAGTGTTATATGCTGACAGCTGGTGGCACTTATGGAAAGCACAGCACAGAGAAACTAAATCACAGGAAAATAAAAGTAACCTTGTATCAAAGTCCAATAAAAATAATTTTAAAAAAACGTTTTCTGAACACACACCCACACATGATTCAGCGGGAAGGAAATGTTTATTTCTCATTAATCTTTTGAATGCAACCACTGTTAACATTTCAGGTTTAGTTTAGTAGCAAACTTGATTAATCACACTTCCAGAGCTCATCATTTTAAAGCTAAGGTTCCGATTAAGGAAATACAGTTATCAATTTAATATAAATGAAGTTTTTTTAAAAAGGCTAAAAGCAGTCAGATCTTTTAAAAGAAAATCTAAATGACCCAGACTTTAGACTTTAGTAACATTAAGTACACTTCAGTACTACAACAGACGAAGAGAAAGAGCTTTACTGAACATCAGCAAGAAGCACCACTATTTTTCTTCTGTGACATGTATGTTTTGGTCATTAGCATGCTAGTATGAATAAGGCAATGCGTCAGGCACTGGCATACATGAAGTGCAGGGAGATGCGAAGGAAGGTCATGGCGGCGGGACGGGCACCACCGCGCAGGATCCCCCGCAGCTGCACCCTCAGTCGTCCTCTCCTCCACAGAGCCTCAAGAGGGCCTTCTTATAGTCCCCAGACGTATCACCCTGAAATCCAAATGTACTCCGTTAACTTCCATGAGTCACAGAAGCCGCAGAAAATTAAAAAAAAAAACAAAAGGGTTAAGCCGCTGCCTTCGGCTCAGGTCATGATCTCAGAGTCCTGGGATCGAGTCCCGCATCGGGTTCTCTGCTCCGCGGGGAGCCTGCTTCCTCCTCTCTCTCTCTCTGCCTGCCTCTCTGCCTACTTGTGATCTCTCTGTGTCAAATGAATAAATAAGATCTTTAAAAAAAAAAAAAAAAAAAAAAAACAACTAAGAGTCTGGCAACAAGTTTTATTCGTGTGACTTTTCTCCCAAGTGGATAAGACTTTCACATCAGGAATGTTACACAAGGAGTTTCCTACCAACGTAACACATGTTTAACTTTCTAATTTTACCCCTTAAAAGCACAGCTCTGAGACAATGAAGTATGTTCTTCCCTCTGGTAATGCAGAGAAGAAGGAAGCTTTTACAGTGACATTCAAATCAAGTTTTCTAAACCTGTAAGTTACTATCACATACTACGCATCTGGCCAGTATGTGGCCAGACAATCCTGGGACTATGTGGCTGCTGTGTTTTTGCTTCAAAGACGGAGGGCAAGATATGCTTTACCTCTGCTTGTCTTACACAGATTTGTGTGATAAATTAATGTTTCAAGTAAAGACTGAATGCGAGAACTCCCCAGTGCCCTTCAACCCAGCCACACCACACACACAAAGTTCAAAGCTTGCCTAGCGGAGATCTGATTTGCATTGGGCCCATTTTCCCTTTTATTAAAGGAAAGAGAGGCAGGGGAAAGGAAGGAAGGACGAAAGAAAAGAAAGTCAAAAGGCCTTAAGCCATATTTAAACATAGGCCACAATCTCCCTCGCTTTTAAAAAAGACAAAAAATGATAGTAATACCTAAACTCTTAACTTATTTCTGATAGGACCGCATAGGTTCTTTCCTGAACTATGAACTAATACCAGAGACAAGGTGATAACAGACAATAAAGAAAGACCAAAGTGAAAGGAAGGAGGAACTAATAAAGACAGCTGGAACTGATACAAGAGAGAAAGAACACACACATTATCTTTGGGGGCAGGGGCTGGGTTTGATGATTCATCTGTCACCGCTTCTAAATAATGCTCCGAAGCTCACTGAGAGCCAATCTTTCGCTTGGGAGCCATCATCTGTACTTTAGGAACATAAACCAAGCTTTGTAAGTCCTGGCTCTAATCACGCCACTAAAATTTGAAACTTTACATAACAAGTGGGTTCTCCCATCTGTGTCTTACATGCTATTTATCTGCTGTGCTCTGGATTTCTGAACATAATTTAAAGAAAGGTTCCACTACCTTAATCATGGAATAAAGAGAGGTGGAGAAATTCTTCCTGAACTCCTTCCTAATGTTATACAAATCAATCTCACTCCTGGACACCACGACTCTGATGAGGGTATGATCATCAGTCCCCGCTCCCTGTAAGAAAGAAGAAAAGGGAGGCACGTTGTTTCTCAATGTCAAACACAGCATCAAACTCCCCTGAGTTGGGATGAATCCATAAAGTAGAACAATTTGGCAGAACTGAACTGCATGTTTTTTTAAATCCAAATAATACACAGGGGAAAGATAGCTAGAAAGATAAATTAGAAGATTCAAGGTATATACTTGCCTTCATGGCATAGTAGAGGGTTTCTGCAAGGTAGGCAGGTATACTTCGAATAGATTTCACTAAGAAAATAAATAATATGATGGTCAGACGCTGTACTGATAGGAAAAGATTTAGTGATTAAAAATAAAATCTTGCTTCCTCCTTATTGCTCTACTTATTTACAAGCATAAAAATAACCTCAGCTAAAAAAAAACTGCTCATTTGCAGGCAGATCTGATCTCCTTATTCACCAAGTATTTCTTTAGAAACCAGGCTGGAATTTCCTGAAGTTTCCGAGTTCTGCAGAGAGAGCCGTGTAGGACAGGCATGTGAGGTTTTAACACCCCTCTGTTCTGAGCACCTCTCTGCCACCACTGTTCGGCAGCCTGGGCTGTTATACCACAACCTTCCTCACCTTCAGGAAATGATACAAACGTCCTGGAAGTTTTCGATCCACACACTCAAGCAAATAGCACAAAGTACCCACTCCATCTAATCTGTGACAAATCTTGGGCTATCTTTCGGTAATCTTACCCCAGGCAGTCTCTCTGGACTCTTATAATCCATGATTCGCATGGAGCAGCGTAAGATTTACCCAATTCAGCAGAGACACCCAGATAAACTGGTAACCGAAAAAGAAGTATCTTCCCTAAACATGAATGTATCTACTCTGTGTTAGGGCTGCTCAGACCTCAGTCAGCTCAGCTTCAGAAACTATCAACAGAAAAGTTCCTTCATATAGAGAAATAACAATCCATGATTGGTGGGTGGAGTTATCCTCTGCCTTCCAGTGCCTAAACAAAACTCAATAGGAACTAAACATGCCATTATTTTAAGTGTATTCTAAGGAAGGGGCTGTCTGAAAGTTTCCTATTAAAATTCATTAACTGTGGAAGTCAAATCAAAGGCTACTATTAGTGCCGGTTCATGCACCTCTTTATTCTCCAGAAGACAGCACAAAAACTTGAGCTCAATGCCAAATACTCCGAAGAAACAGCAGACAGAGGTTCACTCCAAACCAATATGAAAACTAGGGTCCCTGGGAACTCACAGACTAGATTCGCGCTGGATTTGGATAGTATGTAACACTACCATAAACTGCATGAACTCGGTTCTCTAATTTTTCCAGATCATTCTAACTATTTAACTAAAATAAATTTCCAAAGTAATCTGAAAACCACCATCATTATATCTTCCATCATACAAAAGATACTTTTTCTACCTCAGATGCCAATTTCTCAGTCTGCCTCAAAGCTGTGAGGACAGTATTCAAAAGGATACTAAAATTCTGGCCAGTATCAGAAATAGTATTTACAAGCCCCTGAGATACTGCCCACACTTCAGATTCATAATGTGTTTTTAATACAGCTTCAAAATGATTTTTATAAACAGTTGTTTTAGTATTTCCATAGGATTAGATGAACTAACCAGATAATCACATATTTCCAACATTAGAACAGACTTTGAGTTGGAAATGTGGGAGTGTGCTTCACTCAAGTATCATAATAAGCTCTTCATAAAGCAAGAAGTGGTTATTTTCAGATATAGCTTCAACTGAATAAAATACTTGAGCTCTTAACAACATAAATATTAGATTCATTGTAAAACTACCTACCAACCGCAAGGAGTAGTTGTTCCAAATTACCAGAAGTCTCCCGGTCAATGGTTTCCTCAATCTGAAATCCTGATATAGTCATGTATTTATCAAACACTATAAAAAAGGAAAATAATTTCTGAGTCATGTAAAGATCATTCTGTACAGAAAGAAGTTACTTACTCTAACCAGGTCTTGTCCCATGGAACACAAATCTCCCCCCCGTCCTTGCTGACAGAACCCTGACTTTGTGACAGAGCAGCAATATACCAGGCCCTAAACAATGGATTATAAATGTTCTTTGTTCACTGAGATCCTAGCCTCTACTTACTAGTTATAACCAATGAGACCCAAAGGTAAATCTGCTGCAGAGGATTCTGAGAAATCTTTCCTTAGTAATAGTGATAAACAGATAGGATTAGTTTATCCCTTTCTTTTCTTCTTGCTGTTAATGTTGATAAATTTGGAGTTACGGTAGCCATCCTGCAACAATGAGGTACAGAGCACAAGAAAGAAAATCCTGAAACACCAAGGGCAGTGGCACAGAAAAACAGAAAGAGCCCACTCAGGTCCTCCTGAATCAGCCAAGGAATCCTTCCTACAGGAAAGTCAGTCTTTAAAGCCCCGATTAGTATAGGGTTTCTTGTCACTTGAACTCATTCCCACCGATACTACAAGAACCCAAAGAGGAGATCGTGGGTGCCACTACTTAAGAAGAAATGCTTGAAGTGAGCCGTAGCTAAGTGATTAGTGACTATGAGAGTCACGATCTAGAGGCCCAGCTTCCTCATCACCCTGACAGTGAAGGGGGGAAACTAAGGATCTCTAGTTCTGTAAAGACTGCAATAGCAGTGAAGAGAATTGTGAGATTTTTTCAAGGTTACCAATAGGAAGAAATATAAAACCTGACTCACTCAGCTAAGTGCCTGTTATAAAGCACATATTTTGGCATACTGGCTCCTGTATTTTCAAAATTAACCAAAGTACCTGTACCACGCACATTCCCGTCACTCACCCCTTCTCAAGTGAGAAACACTTCGTGTCCCAAAGATGGTGATAAACTTTTCTTCATCTGTCCCCCATTTCAATTCTCCAGCCTGAAACAAAGCCTGTGAAAATTTCAACCTCGATTAGTAAACTGTTTCTCCACCTCATTTCCAGGTTCTGAGGTACGCCGGTGTGCCACTCCCTGTACATAAGATTCATCACCTTATACTTTTCGATCCTCATGTTTCCTGAACTCAGTGAGGTGAGTTTGGAGCTACTCTGGAGCTCCCCACAGAACTGTGCACAGAAGATTAATGAGTCAAAGCAATAAATCACAGCAATGGGGCAGGATTAAATGTTACCAAAATGTCTCCTGTACTTCTAGGCTTTTGGGGTAATGGTGTGGTTGGTGGAAATTTCGGATGACCTCACTGTTGACACATCCGCTTACAGACCGGAAAAGAATGTAACTAGGAGCTAAACTATGTTTTCTGTTTTGTTTACTCGGTAGCTATTCAGCAACACAGGACAAAATAAACTCCACATTTTCTCTTTTCAACTGTAGTTAAACAAAAACTAGCTACAAAGAGTTTTCACATTTCTAAAAGATCATAACGAATTTTTCAAAGGTTGTGCGTATAGCACAGTGCCTGGCACACAGTAGGCAACTAATATATACTTGTTGAATAGATTGAGTGTCCACATTTCCTTTTTTTACATGGAAAATACATGCTTTTTCGTGCTCATATATTGCTGAAAAAATAAAATTATATACACAAACACCATCATTAAACCTGACTCCACTTACTGAAATGTGGATAATTTATTAAAACCCAACAAATCAACCTTTAAAGATTTTATTTATTTATTTGACAGACAGAGATCACAAGTAGGCAGAGAGGCAGGCAGAGAGAGAGGGGAAAGCAGGCTCCCTGTTGAGCAGAGAGCCCAATGTGGGGCTCAATCCCAGGACCCTGAGATCATGACCTGAGCCGAAGGCAGAGGCTTTAACCCACTTAGCCACCCAGGCGCCCCCATATCAACCTTTAAAATGTCTACGTTACCCTTTTGTTCATTTCCAGGCAAATACACCTATTAAACCAAGACAAATGCAATTTGGTGAGCCTGCTACTTGGAGGTGCTTTTATGATCACAAGCAGCAAACCAAGTAAGGACAGAAGGTGATGTGATCGTAACATGTGTCTGGATGTGGAAGTTTTTATCGTAGTGTGTTTGAGAATGTAGATTTTGGTGATGTATATCTATTTCTTGTTGTATTTCCAGGGCATTTTGAAAACGTGTCACATCTTTATACTTGGTTTTAAAATTAATTTAATGATAAAAATAATATCAATCCTGGTCATGGGAGCATGTTCTTCAAAACTGAAAAGAACTCCTATGAAAGGCATGTATGTATCTCAACTTTAGAACTACATTATGGTTTTATAGACCTGTCTTAAAATAAATTTTTAAATCTAATAACAAGAAGAACACATGTTCACTGAGGAATTTTGTACAAGAGATAAAACACAAATAAGAAAAAAATTACCATGAATGTCAATATTCTGAAGATACTGGTTGCCACCTCCAGTATGTTTTCTACACATAGGTAAGACATACACACACATTAACACCCAAAAAAGAGGGTGCACCCCCTACTATACTGCAAGCATTGCTGAATCACTCCTTTCTTAACAACTACTCCATATTTCTTGAAATCGTCTCTAATAGGTATAGCAGTTAAGCCTGTTAGATGGAATAATTTGTGAAATGGCTATTTTAAACTACGCACTCTTTATTTTCTTGAAAAAATTATGTTTGAGATCAAGATCTATTCTAAATCTATTAAGTAAATCATATGCAGTAGTAATGATAATCTTCATGTGGAACAATATTTGAAAGTTTTATTTCATCTTGGTTTAAGGTAAGAGTGCTTTCTTCTCAATGAGGGTGCTGACTATCCCCAGAGCAGGTCCGGATGATGGACCCTCACACCTCCTCACCCTCCCCACTCCCCTCATAGGGGGCTGTATATAGTTGGATGATCTCTAGTTCAGTGCAAAGGACAGAGGTGCTGAAGTCAAAAAGATCCGAGCCTCATCTTTATCTGTGAAATCTTAAATGAGTTACTTAGTCTCTTGAGGCTCAGCATCTTCGCCTAGAGTGAAGGAAAAATATTTAATAATTAATACTCAATAATACCTAGAGTAGGAATAATATTTCTAACGAGTCATTACTGGAGATGATGTAACTTATATAATGAATGCATCAAACAGTGTCAGGAAATCAAGAGCTAGTACTCAGTAAACACTGACTGCTTTCTCCTTCCCTTTTGCCCCACCTTCCCCTTTAAGTTCAGGTTGTTCTCCAAGATCAGGAAACGAGGATTTGGAGGAGGAAGAGAAGGGAAAATCAATTTCTCACCTTAAAAATGTAAGAAAGTAAGAAAAAAACTATAAATAAATAAATAAAAATAAAAATGTAAGAAAGTAAAGTGGGTTATCTACAAAATGTTAAATTCCCAGGTAAATGACTCACTGTGGCTTATCAAATCCCTGAAATAAAAGGAATCCTCTTGTGCCAGGTATCAGTAGAGAAAAAAATTCAAAAGCTTACAAAAGAGCCCTTTGTCTCAGCTTACTCTCAATTAAGAAATCTGAAATTCCCCTTAGTGATAACAGGCCAGCTGCCCTTGGTACAAGAAAGAAATGGTTGTATACCTTTTCATAACACCAAAAGGATAATTATTTTTAACCAGCTGGATTCATGCATAATAGTACTTTTTCCCCCAAATATTTATCTATTTATTTGAGAGAGAGATTGTACGTACTTGCACAGGTGAGCGTGAGAACGGAGGGGATGGGCAGGCCGAGAGGGAGAAGGACAGAAGCAGACTCCCCACTGAGCACGGAGCCCCAGGCCCAGAGGCCACCCATCTCAAGACCATGAGATCAAGACCGAAGTAGAAATCAAGAGTTGGACCCCCAAGTGACTAAGCCGCCCAGGGGCCCCAATAATACATTTTAAAGAATCCAAGACTAATAGCCAGCATAGCATATTCTAGGTTGTTCCTGCTCAAGGAAAGGGTAAGGAAAACCTGAATTCTATTCAAGGGATATTTTAAAGTAACTTCATAAAACAGCTTTCAGATGTATAAACTTTCCCCTCCACAGTCCTGAACGGTCATATCCTCTGCACAACAGGTAAGTGACACCTGTACATCGCTGGTACTCCAAGTGTGGTCCCCAGATGCCAGCGGCAACACCTGAGAGCTTGTTAGAAATGGAGATTCCCTGGTCCACCCAGACCTACTGAGTCAGAACCTGCAGTTTAATGAGATCCCCAGGTGATTCACACGGACTTGAGAAGCACTGCTCTACACTGAGTGCTCTGAGGACAGAAATCAATGAGAATGAGGTAACAAATGCACGGTTTGCACTCCCTAGCCTCACACTGCAGCCATGCTCTCATTGTAACACCAGCTAGGCTGGGAAATCGTCTCACTGCCTACTAATGCAGACCACCCTGCAGTCATCTGAGACTAATGGAGTTGGCTTCTTCTACTGTGACCACTAAAAAGCATCTAGAACTCCCACTCTTAAGAGTTCAGAGTGTGAGAATCACAGCTTCCAGCAAAGCCCACGAGTAATTAATGCTTGGAAAGCAATAAGGTTGTCTCCAATAGTTGGGAGTATAGTTTTGAAGAGCTAATCTACCACTTTCTCTTCAAGGAGGCAAATTTCTTCTTCCAAGAAGGCAGAGTTGGTCTGGATCTGTACTTCCAATTTATATTTAATAAACATTTTATATGGTATAGGCAATGGGCAAGAGGAACGAGCAGGAAACACAGACAACTGTCTAACTGAAAGAAAAAGGGCTTTGGGGATAGACGGCTCAGGTATGAATCCCAGCCTTACTACTAGTCAGTGGGGGCCTTGATTGTCAAATCCCTGAGCCTCCGTTTCCTTATCTGTAAAAGAGAAATCATCCCCTGTTCTTCAGTTATACACTAATCCACTCACCAGTTAGACACTGAGAGACTAGTACATTCTAGATCCAAAGGCTACAAACTGGACAGACAGCTCGGAGTGCCCTGGGCAGGCCGTCAGGTAAACAGACAGCTTCGGTATACGGCAGCTGGACTGCCTCCGGAAGGGGCGCCTGACGTACCCTTGGAGCAGTCAGGCAGGGACACCTGAAAAGTAACTAACCCCAGGGCTGACTCCGGAAGGGGAAGCAGTCAGGTGAATGGGTGGAGGAAGGGGCAGGTGGAGAGAGAGCGAGAGAGGCTGGAGGCATAAGAAAGCAAGGGACAGGTAATGAAGGGGCTTAGAAATCACATTTAGGGGCTTGAACTTTATTCTGAGACAATGGGATCCACTGAAGTTTTAAGGTTGTATATAGGGACATGACACAAGAGGTTTGAATTCTATGGAGGATGGTGAGAGAAGCATCAAATACGGCAGACAGTCCTCAGTATATGTGTGTCTGCCTTCCTTCTGTCTCCAGCTAGGTACAGAGATGACAGCATTCTGCAACCATGATAAAAGCAACCCACCCAAAAGAATAATAATGCTCTCTCTTCCTAGTAACAAATTCAGATTACACAGCCAATGGTTGTTTCCTAGAGAACAGTCAGCTGGAGGAGTGAATATGGCTCTTCCTTTTCCAGTGGTGTATGACTAACTATCAGACTTCGACATTACTTGGGGCGCCGGGCTGGCTCAGTTGGTTAAGCGGCTGTCTTCGGCTCAGGTCGTGATCCCACAGTCCTAGAATCAAGTCCCACCTCTGGCTCCCTGCTCCGAGGGAGCCTGCTTCTCCCTCTACCTCAGCCGATCTCTCTCTCTGTCTCTCATGAATAAATAAGTAAAATCTTTTTTTTTTTAATTGTTAAAAAAAAGAACTATATATTACTTGAAACATGTGACCAGAGACCGGACTTTAGTATGTGATTTTATGAATGCAAATAATTCCTTTATTACCAATTTCCAGTTTTCAAGTCTTATGTTTCAAATTTCCTAATAATTATTTTCCACATTTGACTATATACGTTTTTATGGGTTTTAAACATATTTTAATTCCAGTATAGTTAACAGTATTGTATTAATTTCAGGTGTATAATATAGTGATTCAACAGTTCTATACATTAATCAGGGCTCATCATGAGAAGTGTACTCTTGAACCCCTTCACCTATCTTACCCACACCTCCACCTGCCCCCCGTACCCCCACCCCCCTCCCCTCTGGTAACCATCAGTTTGTTCTCTATAGTTAACATTTGATTACTTATTAACCATAGTGACACTATACTGTACCTAAGCCATTTAGGTACAGAATTCCATTTGGAAGTCACTAAAAAGCAGCTAACAAGAGAACAATCCTATAGAATTCTATCAAAAAAAAGGTAGAAGATTCCCAAAAACTACAATAACTATTATAATCTACTACCTATTAAAACACCATTTACCACTAAAATACCTTATATCCTTTCTTCTTTATCCTCTTCTGCCAAGACACCTACTGCCTCACTGGCAGTGGAGTCAATAATACCTTTGTTTTTCGGTAATAATATCTATTTTGTGAACTTCCATAATCACAAAAAAATATATATCTAGGTAAAATTCACTATTTAGATATAACCCATTTTATTTCATTTCCCTTTTGGGACAAAATATTTAGCTGGTCAGATCAAAATGAGAAAAATATATTTACGTGAGTGTTGTGATTTGTAAAGGGCCCATAAGTAAGATTATTTGTAGATGCTATCACAATACAGATTATGATTTCCCATTAGCGTGGATTCTTTTTCTCATTCGTACGTCATCGTAAAGTCCCACATATTCCATCTCACCTGAGCATCCTGTTCAACCTGTGCTTCATCAATTCCAGCATCAGGGTCTCTATTCGCCTGTAAGAGATAACGTCACATCATTGAATTACATGAGCATTTTTATTCAAAAGGAAAACTGGTTCCACCTGACGGTTGTGCACATCAAGCTCTTTCTCTTAGGAATAAGATGATTTTTAAGACAGCAATTCTACAATATTCCACATCATCATACAGCACTGCTCAAAACCAATCTGACCCTCTTAATTTTAAATCCTATGAATGAAAGAGAATAGCAATATCTAAAATAAAAAACAAACCAAAAAATCCCAAAAGTTAGCTAGCTATTAAGAGTTCAGGTCAGATATTCTGAAACACAAACCAACACAGGCAACATGCAACCACAATCAAGCAAGTATGAGAAATGATTAAAGAATTATAAATGACCTTACTTAACTAGATTCAGACCACTCCAGCTTCAGACTTTTTAATCAGACTCTAAATAGTCTATACCCAATACCTGAAGGAGAACCACCAACATCCTCTGGTAGTACCCTGACGTGTCCCCCACCACGTCGTCTTCCAGACTTGAGCCGTATTCTGCAACAGAATAATTTCATACTTATTTATAGCTTCTTTCAACTAAAAAAAGATATCCCGCCCTATTAATCAAATGGAAGAGATGTAAAGGAAGGAATACTTGATTAGTATAAATGTTCTCTACTTCGTCTCTGAGGGCTCTAAAGACTAAAGGCAAATGCTTATATGAGTGGCTGGTAGAAAACAAATTAAAGTCTCCAAAAAGCATTCAATTCCAACCTAAACCAGACTGAGCCATTTAGAAAAGCTCTCAACCAATGCAGTTATTACTCTGGAGACGTGTGATGGTACAGGAAGACCTCTAACATATAATTGATCATATCTAACTCTATAATGCTGTCTTTCAAATGTTTTACATCATGATTAGTTTCTGAAGGTCTTCTGTCCTCTAGAATTCTGAGTTTTTCTGTCTTTAGGCATAGTTATTCTTTCCCCTAATATTTTTTTTCCTCTGCAGCAAATAAAGTTAACTCTGAGAGAGCGGTGCGTTTTAGAATATGCCCCTTCCCACTTCTATTTCCAGTTATTACACATGAGGCCACAGCAAAGGGGAGAACTGGTATCTACAAAGGTCTACAGGCCCTCTTCACTAAGTCTCAAAGAGCTGCTATTGAAGGCAGCTCTAAGACATGTAAATATTTAATCATTATTTGAAAGCAGACAAACTTTAAAAGCCTGACATTTCTGTTTTAAAAGGTCTAGAAGAGCTCCATCTTGATTTCAACCAGTTCCCCAAATCCCAAATGTTGAAGGAATCGTCGATCTCTTTGTGTACTACAAAACCTGTATCTGATGAACGATCAAATCCCTTCAAATGGTTCTGCTCCCTCTCCTCTATCCCTGTCACACCTCCCACCACTGGCCCACCTAGGCTGGGCCATAACTGCCTAGCTTACCTCCCCACACTATAGCTTACTAATTGGCCACCTGATTCAATCGCCATCCTCCTTCATTGTCCCTTGAATACTCCACCGCCCATTCAGGAACTTACACCACCTCTGAATCAAGAGCAAAGCTCTCACCCAGTCACGTAAAACCATCGACAACACAGCCTGCATTGACTCGTTTATCTCCACACCAGACATGCACACAGCTCCCGTGACAGCTAGCTTCTTCCCACTCCTTCCATACACTGTTCTCACTCCAATCCCCATGCCATTGCAGAGAGGGACACACATGCCAAAAATGTCTGTCTTTTTTTTTTTTTTGTCTTGAAACCTTGTCTCACAGCACCACAGAGCCTGTCCTAACATCAAAAGCCTTGATGACCTCTCTGCTCTAAATGAATTCTTACATTAAACATTTTTTGGTATTTGACTTTAGTTTGGATTTTACTATCCTTTAACAGCTGCAGTCAGTTTCTAAATCCCATCACCCCAGAGACACTGCAAACTCCTTGAGGACAGGAGCTATGGTATGGGCACCTTTTGTGTCATTCGTGACAGCCTGTGCACCACCAGACACACAGCTAGTGCATAGCACGGAATAGCACCCCGTCTGTCACCCCGCAAACAAAGGCTCCTTCACACATGTCAACATCCCCGGAGAAAGGTCTCGGAACGTTACATCAACTAAAACTCAAAGGTGATCTTTGCAGTTAAGTTACATGTATCCCCTCTGCCTTGCTGCTGGGGACCTATCCAACTATAAAAAGAGAAGCAGGAGAGAAAGATTCATCACTTCAGAAAGGTAATTATTTAAATTTTACACTGTTCTGACTTGCTGAGTTACAAGGCCATTTCCAAGATGAATACACTAATACCAAGACAGGAACCCATTTCCCTA
This sequence comes from Mustela erminea, assembly GCF_009829155.1. NCBI lineage: Eukaryota > Metazoa > Chordata > Mammalia > Carnivora > Mustelidae > Mustela > Mustela erminea. The sequence goes on from NC_045615.1 coordinate 77,446,950, forward strand.
GATGAAGGCACTCAGCCTGTTGGTCTGAGGACTGAGCAGACAATCTCAATGGTCCGCTCCTCCTCAGTCAGGTAGGGGAAAGAGTCTGGTACAGCAAATGTGATGAGGAAAAAACACTCTATCTTGACTTTTTATTTCATTTTCTTGGCTCCATTCACAGAATATACTTCAGACTGAAAATAATAGATTTCCTTTTTTTTTTTTTTTTTAAGATTTTACTTATTTATTTATTTGACAGGCGGAGATCACAAGTAGGCAGAGAAGCAGGCAGAGAGAGAGGGGAGGAAGCAGGCTCCCTGCTGAGCAGAGAGCCCGATGAGGGGCTCGATCCCAGGACCCTGGGATCATGACCTGAGCTGAAGGCAGAGGCTTTAACCCACTGAGCCATGCAGGCACCCCTGAAATAATAGATTGCTTTTCACACAAAAAAGTAAGGCACACCAAAGAGAAAAATTAAACTGCAGAGTGTTCAATCAAGTACTGCCATTAACTAAAACGAACACATGTTTTCTCAAACATTTTCAACTCTGGTTTGGACACAGTGTCCTTTCCCAAATTCCAAAAGGGCCTTTTAGATAACTCTTAACTTCTACCAACATAAATTGATTTTTTGTTTTTTTCTGGAAGAAAAACCACCTACATCTTGAAGTTCATATAAAATAAAAATAACCTGTATGTCTCTCCACCAGTTGCAAATTCTACGTTAAAGTAAACTCCCATCTTCATCAGAAGCTCCCCTTAAGGATCACAATAGATACACGTCTAGTAAAAAGCAGTCTTTTCGTTACTGAAGGAGAAACAAGCTTATTACACATAAACGTTGCTTATTCATTCATTTGCTCCTTCATTCATTTAGCAATCCCAAACGGCTTATTCATTCATTTGCTCCTTCATTCATTTAGCAATCCCAAACAGCCTGCCTCATAACTATGAACTGCACTCACTTTACAAAAGTAAAAAAGTGACAGTGGAGATGAAGGGGAAATGTAATTCCAAACATTTACCTTCTTCATAAACTTGTTTTATGGCTCTCAGCTCTTCAGGTGTCCTTGAAGCAATAATTTCCGTCAGTACTTTTTCATCTGTCCCAGCTCCCTGTTTGGAAATTTGTTTTTAATGAGAACATATGTCAATAAGATTAAAGAGTTATTTTCCTAGAATTACCCAAATTGCCTAGTTACATAAATAGAACATATAAATTATCCAAGTTAATATTCACTTCTTTGTATACAAGTTGTATTAGTTACAGAAATAAAAAATTTCCAATTAATTTGCTCTCCAAAGACAATTTTATCCCTTTTTGTCTAATGAAAAATATTTATTATATGTACATGATATATGACACATAATAGATCATATAAATTTTTAATTTTATCAGTTTCACTCTAAATAGTTTAAAAGTAAAACATGTTAATGAAACATGAAATTAAAAAGAGTAAAAATGAAAACTATAGAAATTTACACAGAGAAGCACTGATACTTAAACAATTGTATCTCAAAGAATAAAGCCCTGGCCCTCAAATTAAGTCTTCCATGGAATTTCCAGTTCTGTGCCAAAGTAAACAATAAATGTAGCACTGCTTAGTTATTAGGAACTAGATCAATACAGAGGAGTTGAAACATGCCTGCTGGATTTTTGGAAAGTACAGCTGACTTTTGAACAATGTGGAAGTTAGGGGCAATGACCACCTTCCAAGTCGAAAATCTGTATATAATTCTGGATTCTCCAAAAACTTAACTACTAAGAACCTACTACTGTTCATCAGAAGCCTTACTGATAATATAAACAGCTGACTAACACATATTGTATAAGTTATATGTATTACATACTGTATCCTTAAAATAAAGTAAGATAGAGAAAAGAAATGCTATTCAAAAAATAATAAGGAAGAGAAAATACAGTAACCATACTGCGCTGTAAAACATCAGTATATGCACAGTTCAAACCCATGTCGCTCAAAGGTTAACTGTAATTTTAGTTGGTTTTCTTTTTTCTGATGATAAAAGTCTATCTACACTGCTAAATTAGAAGCTACAAGCAAGGATAGAGCTGAACTTAATTCTTAAAAATGGCATATTTAAGGCTTACTCTCTTTATATCTCTGTTTCTTTTTCAAAAATCACTGAAAAACCTATGTTTATGCTCTGGCAGATTTTAAATTACTACTGACATTTCAGAAGTACTCCACAAAAAGCCCCTTTTCAACAAGCTGAGGTTTTGTTTATTCCAAAAGCAGCACTATAGGAAAATGAAGAGAATAAGCACAGAAAAACTCCTAACTTGATAAGCTCTCTTCTCTTTTCACTCCATAAGTAAGAATCCCTGTTGTATTACCTCCTTGTTGTTGAATCTCATTTTGCCCGTTCAAAATCTACCACTGATTGTACTACTTCCTGTCCCATAAGTCTAAACAAATGCTTCAATGTAGTCATAGTTATACAATATTCCAAACACCAGTCAAGGGAATATATATTTAGTTATTTGCTACAATGAAATTACAAAAAGACTACCAGCTACTATTTTAGTATTATATATACTATTTTAGTATTTAGAAGTACAGAAAAGACAGAAAGGGTATTAGAAAAATCTTTCCTATCTGAAAATTCTCTCTGTAGAGTTTTTTTTTTTTCCTAAAATGATGAACAATATTACTGTGTCATAATCGGGCAACTTTCTATTTTAAAAGATAAAATACTTAACCTGTAACATTTTTTTTTCCTTTTTTTTTTTTAATTTATTTTTTATTTATTTTCAGCATAACAGTATTAACCTGTAACATTTTTTAAACACATCTCAAAAATCAGAAAACAGGCATGAAGATAAAACATAAAGAGCTACAAAAAAATATTAAAATTTTAAACAGCCACTATTACTGAGTTAACTATACAAAAAGATTATATCATGCACTTGTCATTTTCTCCCTCCTTTTTTTCTTATTGCCTCCTACACAATTTTGTCCTCAAGAAACCCTCACAGAAATAACTCAAAAAATTTTAAGTGTAATTACCAACACAAAATAATAGTTTTCATGACAAGAATGCTCCTTTTACTAATTCTTTTACCTTCAGAGCATGCTTCAGTTCATAGGCATCATAAAGCCGAGAAGGTTTCATCAGAGCCACGATTAATTTTTCAAATTTTCCAGTCAGTTCTGATTTCAGGTCATCCAGAAGGTCCTAAATTACAGAAAACACAAATTTGTTAACCAAGCAGTAATTTCAAGGGGAGTATTCTTAAATATAAAGCATAGCCCTTTGCACAAATGAATTATGTTGCCATCTCCAAGTAGAAAAAAGACATGTAGGTTAAACAAAAACCCAGGTTTGAATAATGTACTTTTGACAGCTGACCTAAAGCTTTAGCTAAAACAAAGACACTTATGGGTCAAGGTATTCATTTTTAAGAAACGTTTTTCTGAACTTCAACAGTTAAAAAATGAACAAAAGTCAGTTAAAGATAGTTTTAAAAACACTGTTCTGAGAAACATGTATCTTTAAAAAACAATTTTCCCAAAATAAAATCATAAATGAATTTTTACAAAACAATTTTTTCTCTCAATATCTATTGCTATTCCAATACACAATGAATTATGTTTATAATTACGCTCCTGACTACTGAGAGACAGCTGCTACCATGAAGAAACTCTGTAGAAAATTATGAGAAGAAACGCAGTCGGCCTGAACCATTTCAGTTTCAACACAGAGGAAACCAGAAATTATGTTCAGAATACTCTTTTTATTTGTTAGTTTGCTGTGCATTTGTTTCTTAATTAAATGATGAACACAAAATTTCAGAATAACAAGACTATGTTTAAGTTTTTCATACACACAGTAATTCATTTAAGTAACAAATTTTATTTGAGCTGTTACTCAAATAAGAGCATTTAAATCAATGAACTAAAAACTCATTTATTAAAATACCACTCCACAAGGAACCAAGACTGTAGCTACGTCACAATAAAACAGACTAGCATACAGGTCTGCATCTAGAAAATAGCTAATAACACAGTCCTGAGCAGGAAGCAGGCAAGAAGACAGGCAGCTATCGCCAGGGGATTTTCTGGCCCTTCTGTAGCATCAAGCAGGGAAAAACAATTATGGGGCTAAGCTGGGTGAGCACTGGAAACCAACAGCTGATAATTAAGAAGTTTAAAAAGAGAAAAGGAACAGTAAAATCAGAATAATAGAATAAATAATGTTTACAAAAGAATACTCATAGAGTTCCAACTAATCTTAAAGCATATCAGGGCTCTCACATTCTAACTTAGGATGAAGTGCAGTCTTACCCTGCCAAATAGAGTTTTAAAAGCCACGGCGATTTCCTGGCGCTGAGCATTACTTCGGGAGGTCAACAGAGTCAAGATGCTGTCCTCATCAGTGCCTGCAATTTATGGTCGAAGAATTATATCTTGGCTCCCACGTGCCCACTGTCTCAATAGCCTTTGAGACCAGCATCCCAGTCACTTTGATTCCTTACTGATAAAATAGACTTATTAAATAATTTATTGAACTATAAAATGTCCAACATATAACATGTTATATTTTTAATATAAGCTATCCCCTGTTCCTGATGTACTGTGAAGTAGGTAGAAAAAAACATTCCTGACTTTTTAAAAACTTAGTGCACCTAGCTTTTCTCGCAACAGAGTTACTCAAACAATGGATATTCACAAGGCAGGTGTTAAGTGGGAGATTAAGAGAGAAGAAAGAGATCCTGACTTCAAGTTACAATTTAGCATAAAAAATACAAAAACACATAGTCAACTGTGAACTAAGGCAGAATGTTACAGGTGCCTCAGGAGAGGCCCAGGTGCTGAACAGGGTTTCAGAGGAGGTTCTCTTAGCTAACAGGTGGAAGGAGTTTTGGCTTCATGGAGAAGGTGACACCCAAAAGAGACAGGAAGGATGGAACGGTTTTATCAGGCAACGACACAGGGAAAGAGGACAGGCTTTTAAAATGAGAGAAAAGCTCAGCAGAGGAAAATACAGGGTTTTCATGAATAGCAGATAACCTACCATGTCCGGGTCAGAGAACACACGGAGCGGTAACATGAGCGAAGTCGGACCATGTGGGCTGGATACTAAGGAAGGGAGTGCAAGGCCAGAAGCTAACACTAATCCTGCTACAACAGGAAATCTCACAAGATATGCAGAATGGAGAGAGAAGGGGTCAGAGCCAAGTTTGAAGAAGGTGGATCACCATTCATGGACCCTAGTATAGAAGCAGCTTAAGGGCAGAGGACCAGTTCTCTGTAGAAATCCTCAAGATGAGAGATATATCTGTGGCTAGAAAGGAGACTGGGGGGCGCCTGGGTGGCTTAGTGGGTTAAAGCCTCTGCCTTTGGCTCAGGTCATGATCCCAGGATCCTGGGATTGAGCCCCGCATCGGGCTCTCTGCTCAGCAGGGAGCCTGTTTCCTTCTCTCTCTCTGCCTGCCTCTCTGCCTACTTGTGATCTCTGTCTGTCAAATAAATAAATTTAAAAAAAAAAAGAAAAGAAAAAGAAAAGAAAAGGAGACTGGGGAAAGAGAAGAGACTGCAGAACTAGACTCCTGATCGGGCAAAAGGGACAAAGCCCTGCAGAGCTGCTCACTCTCGGGAATGTCTGCTTATCTACATGGTCAGCTACGTCCCAGGGAAAGCTGAAAGCTAAAAAACAAAGAGGGCACATTTAACTTCCTGTTCAATTCTAGACATTGAATATTAGGGATGATAAGTCATACTCTTTTGTTGCCTTCATATATCTTCTCTCTCTTTATACATTTCAGATAAAATATTCTAAAATTAACCTTACTGTAAATCAGTGAATTTTGTTTGGAAAAACAAACATCATTTGTTGTGACATTTGTTTTGACATTTGTTTTGTTTTGTTTTATTTTTTAAGAACAAAAGGAGGGTTGAATTTACCCAGGCCTTTCATGGCCTTCCGAAGAGTTTCCGCATCAGCCCGCTCATCAAATCCGGGGAAGGCAGCCACAGTGCCTCTAAGAACCTGAGAAAGGAAACACAACATGGTATTATTCATGGTATGATCCATACGACAAAGCAAATAATAACAAAGCAAGCCATTGTTCTATATCATGTTCAGTCTTTAAATAAATTTACAATTTGATAACCCCATTTGAAATGGAAAGAGGACCGCTTACAGTTTCGATTAGCAGAACCAATTCAGTGCATGAGCTATTCTGGTCCACCTGCAATACCATTAATGGGAAGGTCTGGCTCCCAGGGCCTTCATCCCTTGGGCATTGCCCCCAGTGTCCACAGCCCGGTGACACCCCCAGACTCACAGAAGGCACTTCCTTGCAGGATTTCTTCCATTTAAGTCTCTTGCCACTTTGATCAAGGAGCATGCTGAACCTTCACTGAAACCTGATGCAATGCCCTAGGCACTCAACTCAAAGCGGTATTTTTACTAAGTAACTTTTCATCTAGTCCTGTTTCCTTATATTTGCTTAGGGATTTTTAAGATAACCTGGTAAAGCCTAAAAAGATATTTGGTAATTCACATGCCAAATCTCTGAACTTAGAACTTTATAAAAGTAGGGACACTTGGGTGGCTCAGTTAAGCGTCTGCCTTCAGCTCCGGTCATGATCCCAGGGTCCTAGAACTGTATCAGTCCCCGTATCAGGCTCCTTGCTCAGGAGGGAGCCTGTTTCTCCCTCTGCCTGCCCCTCTCCCTGGTTGTGCCCTCTCACTCTCACTCTCTGACAAATAAATAAACAAAATCTTTTTAAAAAAAGAACTTTGTAAAAATATATTGGAAGACATTCTTCATAAGGTTTCCTGTTATGCTTATTTTATCATACATGTAGTGTTTTTAATCATCAAACTATTTTAAGGCTTTCCCCTCAAAATCTGCAGTATCATTAGTTCTTGAGAATCAGAAGACTTTATGACTACTGAGTCCTAAATTTTTATCTTATGATAAAAGGAGGATCCCAGCATAAACTTTCACTAATAAATGCTTTTGAAGTCCTTCAAAGCTCCTGTTACAGAGGGGAGCCTGGGTGATTCAGTAGGTTGAGCATCCTACTCTTGGTTTTGGCTCAGATCCTGATCTCAGGGTCACAAGATGGAGCCCTAGGGCAGGCTCGGTGCTCAGTGAGAAGCCTGTGAAGAGATTCTCCTGCTCATTCTGCTCCTCCCCCAGTTCACATGGACTCACACACACACTTTCTCTCTCTCTAAAATAAATAAATACATCTTTTTTTAGAAAAAATTTTTAAAAACAAATACAACTGAGGAAAAACAGCTACAAGGTGGGGAAGGGCTGAGAACACTTGTCTGGTTTATAATCACATGTGCTTTATTATAAATGCATGGAAGCAAAGTGACCTACAAGGAAAAACTGTCTGGCAATTTCATATGGTTCAACATAATCAAGAGGAATAGTAAATCGAGAGAGAAATTGATAAGATTTGAGAAAACTGTCCTCCAAAACTGGCACAGATCGGGAATGTCATATCTCTCAGGTCAAACTGCAGTTTCGTAGGACCACTTCAAATTGATTAGGAAGACACCACCAATATGTCATCATGAAAAATGAATAAATACCACAGGTCCTCTCAGTGTGAGAACCTAGGACTGACACAACAGGTAACTCAGTGCCTTGTCTGTTTATTCATTCACTCAATAATCATTTTTTAGAATGCTTTCCACATGCCGAGTATTGTACTAAGAAAAAGTGATGATCTCTAAACGTCAAGAGAACATGATAGGCACGTAAATAATCAAGTGCAGCAGAGTATACACACACACAGGTTTCATCAGGGCACATACACACATAAAGAAGGGTCTGAATTGGGAAGAATGGAAAGAAAAGATACCAGAAAAATTTCCCAGAAAATGTCTTGAAAGTTGCCTGTGATTTTCCAAGGCAGGTTCAAAAAAGTAGGTAAGTACAGGAAGGTATAATCCAGCATGCATAAAAACATGAAAAAATGAAAAATTCTAGTGCTCTGAACAAAGGATTAAGAGTTCGAACAGACTGAAACAAACATTAAGTATGCATAGAAAAGCAAATGGTGGTCGTGGAGGAAGGGGAGGAGGAGCTGGACAGCCATGCTAAGAAGTGTGAACTTCGGGACGCCTGGGTGGCTCAGATGGTTAAGCAACTGCCTGTGGCTCAGGTCGTGATGCTGGAGTTCCAGGATCGAGTCCCACATCAAGTCCCGCATCAGGCTCCCTGCTCAGCAGGGAATCTGCTTCTCCCTCTGACCCACCCCTTTCTCATGCTCATGCTCTTTCTCTCTCTCTCTCTCTCTCTCTCTCTCTCATTCTCCCTCTCAAATAAAATCTTAAAAGAAGAAGAAGAAGAAGAAGAAGAAGTGCCAACTTCATCCCGTAGGCAAGGGAAGTCACTGGAGGACATTTCAGTAGGGAAGAACAATGTCGACTATGCACAGTAATATTACTGGGGCAGCAGTGGAGACAACGGAATGGACTGGGCAAGAGTGGAGACAGTAAGGCTGTTGTAAAAACACTAACAAGGGAAGAAGACAGGACCTGATCGATGTCAGGAGCCTCAGTGGAAATAGAAAGGAAGAGACAGAGAGTAACAGAACCAAGGCAGAAGGGAACCAATTAGGATGACTCCTTTTTTGGATGGGGAACAGAATGACTAGTCTTACACTTCTCCCCAGTAGGCATACAGAAAAGAACCAGGCTTTGTCAGTTACCAGAGCACATAGGTGGTCACTGGAGCTGTATGAGGAGCCTATCACAAAAGGCAATGTTAGTCAGGAAGAGTCAACAAAGAAGGGAAGGTCCCCTACAATCAGAATGGCAGCTAAGGGGTATCTGGGTGGCTCAGTCGATTAAGCATCCAAACTCTTGATCTCAGCTCAGGTCTCCATCTCAGGGTCAAGCCCCTGGTTTGAGACCCTAATATTTGCTCAGTGTGGCAATGAGCCAAGCACAGTGTTCAGAGCTTCCCACAGATCATCTCGTTTTACAGATGAAGAAACACATTGGCTTAGAAAGATTTGGGGAATCATCCAAGCAACCATGAAGCAAGCAGTGGAGCCAGTACCTGAAGACAGGCCATGGGACTGCAGACTATTGATCATGATGCTGCACAGCCTCCCAAAAACAAAATCTCCAAAGAGTGTGATGGCATGGAGAAGCCAAAGGGGGAAAATGTTCCAGGAAGAAAGGAAGAAAAGCCAGTATCACAGAGAAGTCAAACAGGAGGTAAGAGTGAAAGGGTCCACTGGACTTGGTAACGAGGAGGTCTTTGATGGTGGTAAAAGCCTGACTGGGGAACACCAAAAAAGTCAATTGTGAGCATCTCCATGAACTCCGATTTTACAAATGATGGTTTGTTTGGTTTTTTTTTAAACATGCTTTTAAAAACTCACTTTAAAAAAACATACTTTCTCCAGCTTACAGGCTATGGAGTTGCTAGTATATCAAGAGGTTAAGAACAGGGGGGACTAGAGAGATTTGCTTTAAAAAGACATCTGACCACTGAGACTGAAGGAAATGAGGTGAAAGATGGAAGGAAGAGGCGTCTCCTCAGAATCTCAGTGACTCACTATGAAGAAGAAATAACTGCTGATTGTATTTTTGAGAGCTTTCTAGAAACTGTGAAACACGTGCTACATTCCACATGATCCAAGTCACCGTCAAAGCTAGCCAAAGCCACATAGTAGTAGTAAGGGACTAGAAGTGAATCACAGTCATGAGTCACAAGGGCAGAAACCTTGTTTGGACATCCTGTCCAAACCCCATCCTGGCCCACATAAAATTATCTGCACTGGGCAAATGTGACTTTCCATGACTCATACTAGAGGGCTTCTCCTTTTTCCCATAGATCCACTTGCCTCAAGTTAAACATTTATACCCTGCCCAGGGTAATTCCAACTATGAGTAGGTACAGATCCCTTCACCCATGCTGAGGTCATCTTCAGTTACCTTCATTCCCTGCCACCAAGGCCTTTTCAAAGGCATTATTATATATTTTCAGGCCATACATGGCCAAAACATATAATTCACTCTTTTAACTCTGACCTTCAAAATTATCCACTCTTCTAGCTCTATAATTTTGTTGGCTTTTTTTGTTCATTTATCCTAAATGAGAAAGTTCTTTACCACCAAGGACTAGGTATGCCAAAATAAAATGAATACAATTAAGCCCAAAAACATGTGAAGGGTTGCTTTTCTAGACAGAATTTAAAGAAACAGGAAAACAACAACAGAAATAAGAACTTCAAATTTAAAGATGAGAAAACATTCACCTGTCTGGAACCTTTTAAACTGAAGCTTTCCTGAAGGTACAGAAACCCTCTTTCAATCCATCTTTCAGTTTAATGAAATCAATACTTTGATTTCATTTAAAAAATGAAATCTTTGCTCCTACTGATGAGCAAAGTAAAAAAATTAAATATCACTGTGCCAAGAAAAATAAAATGAGCAAGAAAAGAGGGCAAAACCAGCATGATATGATTATGATCTAAGTTGCAAAGTAAAATAAATATCAGGGGGAAAAAACCCTAGAATCTCCAAGAGGACTGAGGGGTACAAACACAAATGACAGGGGGTCAGAAATAAGATCTCAAGACCTAATTCTTACCCTTGCTCCAAATCTATCCAAAAAGGTGAAAGTTAAGTTCAAAGCCTTAAAGTCAAATTGGTTTTTAACCATTATCTGGTCCCTTTTTTAAAACCAAGCATCAAGGGAAAGTATCACTGTAAACATTTAAGTTAAATGTGCAAAGGTAGAAAAGAAGTTTTGATAACAAAATAAAGATTTTGTCAGTATGATTTAGGTTTTTGTTGTTTCTTTAATGCTCCCATGACTATGACACCCTGCCACCATAAGAATCCCTTTCCTTGGCAAATACCAACAAACATTAAGTCCAGCGGTCCATGAATAATGGTGATGCCTTGAGTTAGTTAAGGTAGGCAAATGCATTAGCCTTCACATTTGAGTACACATTTGAGCTGGGGTATGGGGGTGGGGGTTGCAAGGGGTTCTGTTTTACATAACTATTCAACTGGGCATTCTATGAATTGTACTTGAAAAGCTGTATCACTAACCAATTCATTCACCAATGCTTCAGAAAACAAGCTTATAGATTTCTCATATTAGAGAAGAGTGTGCAGGGATTCACAACTTTATTTCCTTTTGTATCTAAACAAGGGACAGAAATCTAATAAACACGGCTGGTCCTACACAGAGGTAGAAACATTAGCCTCAAATCAATTTTAGTTGTGGGAAGAGAAATAAGCATAAATAAATGACCTACGGAGATGAAAGAGGTTTTAAAGATCATATATACCCTGCTGCTTACTAAGACAGCACCTCCTAAATGTTTTGTAAGGAACTCAAATTCAACAAGTCCACTACTAACTCAATCTTTTCCCCGCACCTCAAACCTGTATTCCTTTGTCAGAGAAAAACACAAATTAACCACTCAGTCAAGCAAGCCATTCATCTTGACCCTGACCAGACAGAGCCTTCATCACCAACGACCACCCCACTTCTGCACCCAACCTGCCTACTGTTCCAACAGTCCCCTCCTATCTGCAGTCCCAGTCACTGCCTAGTTTGTCTTTAAGATTTCACTGGGATCATAGCAGCAGATTCTTAAGTGGTCTTCCAATATCCAGCTTCTCTCTCCTGCCTTTCCCCCCACCCCCCACAAACCTCCCACACCACCATGCGATCTCTTCAGCCCTCAGAAATGCAACATCACACTGGCACCAGGGTGATCTTGGTTAAATGCAAATCTAACCATGGCACACCCCAACTTAAAACTCTTTGACAGCTCCTCTTACCTACAAAATGGGTCATATTCTTCAGCTCTTTCTGGCATCCTTTTCCAGGCAGGGCTCCATCTCCCCACCTGACCACAGCTTCACTCCATCCATACCGTACTGTCTGCAGCTCCTGGCCAGGCAACACACCTTTATACCTCTGAGCATTCACTCTTGCTGGTGTTGCCTCTACATATAATGCCTTTCCTCCTTGTCCCATCTGACCACTGCCACGTAAGTGACTGACCTCAATTTCCTCTTCTGTGAAACTGAAATAGTAATACTGATTTCTAAAGCTGTATTGTAAGCACTAAATAATGCATACAATGGACATAGCAATGCATCTGTTATACCAATAAACTGTTGTCCCATTTCCTTTTTTATTTTCCCGGTCTAACAATACCTGATGCATAGTGGGAACTCAAAAGCTTCATATATTCATGACTGCATCCATGAATGGGAAATAAAGAGAACAGTTAGGAACAGGTGTCCAAAGAAATGATACCAACTGGAATACACATTCATTCCACTAAATCAACTGCGTACAGGTTTACATATTATATAAACTACTAAACTGAAAAGATGGGTCCAAAAAAAAAAAAAAAGGTCCTGCGAGCACTAATTTTTGTAAAGATCAACTAATGCATCTGTGAAGTTTTGTAATACTATACAGGTCATACAAATAAAATTTATTTCAGAAATTGATCTATAATGTAAAAATAAAATTTATTTCAGAAATTGATCTATAATGTAAAAATATATTTCTATGATGTTAAAATTTCTAAGTCACTGAAAGAAGAAAACCACAGATTGCCCAACTCTCACTAGCTCCCAACCTATGTCCAAAGGGACCAGATCTAGAGAAGAGAATTAAGATTTGCTGAAAGCCAATGAATTGTTCAGTGGCTTGCCAAGCAGCCAAGCGGTTTTGGATCTAGTTCTTTCTCAGCATTCAAAATGCAAACAAGACTCAGAGGTATCAGGAACTGAGAGACACTAACCCAAAGCAGTATAGGTAATCCTGATCTAAGATATCAAGAGAGATCTCTAAGGAGAGATTTGACCTTAAAGTGAATGGCATGAAAAGATACAATCAATATCTGGTCAACTCCTCTAGAATGAACCTCATCTCAAATCTGTTTATTTACACTGATCCTGCTTGTTCTGCACAGGCACTTTATAAATTATCACAGTACAATGATTTCAAACCAACCAAAGAAATTCCTAATCAAACCTTGAACAGTTTATGTATGGAGGAGAGAAATCTTATGTTCATGAAGTTTCTAGTGAAAAATTATGTTGCCTGATTTTGCTTCATGACATTCTTGCTGCTTTAAATACATTAACTCTATAAACAATATTATAAAGCTAAAATCAGATTGCCCAAAATCTATCTAAAATCTCTCTCTCTCTCTCTCTCTCTCTATATATATATATATATATAATTTATTTATTTAAGAGACAGAGACAGAGCATGAGGACGGGGAGGGGCAGATAGATTCTCCTCTGAGCAGGGAGCCCAAAGAGGCAGGGCTCCATCCCAGGATTAGGTAATCATGACCTGAGCCGAAGGCAGACACTTAACCAACTGAGCCACCACCCACGTGCCCCACCCCAAAATCTATCTTTTTAAAGTTTTATCATAAAGAAAATTATACAGACTGAAATGAATTACCTTTTTATTTTTTTTTTTAGATTTTACTCATTTATTTGACAGACAAAGATCACAAGTAGGCAGAAAGAGAGGACGAAGCAGGCTCCCTGCTGAGCAGAGAGCCCGACTTGATCCCAGGACCCTGGGATCATGACCTGAGCCGAAGGCAGAGGCTTTAACCCACTGAGCCACCCAGGCGCCCCATGAATTACCTTTTTAAAGTTTTGTTATCTTAAAGAAAATTATACAGACTCGAATTGAATTAAAATGTATTAAATGGATCATTCATCTTTGAAATACAGCCAACTCCTGATTTTTCCAAACCAAATACAGAAGTACAGCATGTACTTTTATGTACCTAAAATAAATTAGAGTATCTGCAAAATAATTTGGCTCTAGCTAAATAGTGAGATTTTAAAAACCTGCATGAGCAAGTTAAGCAATAAGAGAGAAATAGGTCAGAATTCAGTTTAAGAAATCCAACCCAAAATATGGTTAAGTCAGACTGAGAAAAATGACCCTAAAAACTAATTTTTTAAAAAAGTTACATTTATATAATCACAGCTCTGAATTATTTACTCACCATGATAATATAAATCACTTTTTATGTAGCTCACGGTATCTGTTATGACTTTGTCTCCCCATACTGACATCATCAAAGTAAAATTTTAAGAATTTATATTGATACGAATTATGAGATTTTTAAATGTATAATTTATATAGCAAATAAGCAAAAATGTTATTATAAATATACACAGGAGTATAAAATATCCCTAATAATATTTTTGTATAAAAATAGAAACTCTATCTATCAAAGATCAGTCAGTCAATGCTTTCTCTTTAAATTCTTAACAAGACGGTCATGCCCAAGAGCTACATATATAATTGATTGATGGATCTTTGTAGACTATGACTAGCAGGATGGTCCCAAGATCAAGTAAAAAGACAAAACACTGGTATGGAAGGTACAATTTATAAACATGAAGAATTACTGCTGTGGGAGTATACATTGTCATTCTTCAATAAGTAAGAGACAATATTTAATGATACGGTCTAAATGGCTGAAATGTGCACCTCTAAGTCTGAGGCATCTGATTTCACTACTCTACAGAGGGCCACAGAGTGGAGGTCTCTGGTTCCCATAACCACAGGTCAACAAAACATACTACCATAGAAACCATCTGAAACCTAACACTGAAACTACTTCAGCTTTCCTACCATTACACTGGGGTCCAAGGTATTTTTTGACAGTAAAAGTACAAGTTCTTAACGGGGGCATTCTGCATCCCATCAAATGTGTGAGTATAAAAACAAAACTCTATCTTAATGTTAAACATTTTAACAAAATGTTTTACTTCCATGGTTTCCAAGGAGAACTAATAACAAAGTGCAAAATTCAACACTGTATCTATCTTTCTTAACGTTACTTGCAACTTCTATGATGACTAACAACTGTGGTTTTGATAGGAAACAATACTGGAGTTCTACTGTGATAGAGATCATGCCCCCAATTTTATAATGCAAACCACCATTCTCCAAGGTTTTGTGTATATAATAGCCTTTATACTTTTCATTATTTGAAATAATTAATGTCCATAATTGGAAAAACATGTTAATTTGTGCTATCTGGAGTCTATATAATTGAAAGGAATTGATTGAAAAACTTCAGACATCACTGGGTCAACTTAGGAAAGAGATTCAAGAAACACCCAAATGAGCAAGGATAAAGGGAATTATTCTTTGATGCTTGTTCAATCATCATTCACATCACCACACCAGCATATCAAGATAAGAAAAACAACTCAGTGAAGGAAAGTTAGTTCCACATAAAAGTATCCTTTATGAGGGGAAGAACCTAAACCAAAGTTTCCATTTGAAGTAATATGAGAATCGGTTTATTGTAATATTTCCTAAGTTCAAAAGAGGAAGTAAGAATGGAAACACTGTATAAATTTAATAAAGTTACCAGGTCTTCATAATACTCCCATGTTCTCTTGGAAAGGACCTTGAAACCTTACTCAATTTTGATAAGTCAGTCATGTTTGGTGGGGTTTTTTTGTTTATTTGTTTTAATCTGATTTAATAAATGAAGAGTATAAAGAGAGGACACTGTCTGAGAGTTAAAATACTCGTTTTAAATTTTTATTTATTTATGGAGAAAGAGAGAGCACACAAACAGGGGAAGAGGCAGAGAGAAAGAAAAGGAGAAGCAGACCCCCGCTGAGCGGGGAGCCTGATGTGGGATTGGATCCCAGATCCCAGGACCAGGACCAGAGCAGAAGGCAGACAACCAACCAACTGAGCCACCCAGGAACTCCAAACTACTGGTTTTAAAAAATTATCTGACAAGCCAGATTGATTGCCAAGATCTGTAAAATTAGTTTTGCGTTGGAGTTGTTAGGACTGATATTTTATTCACAAAATACTGTACAACACAGTCTTTGTTTTTAAAGACTACTATATGAATGATTTTTCTTTCCTGTATTTTTGACAAATGTCAAGAACAACAACAACAAAACCCCAATATTAGGTAATCAAGTTCTGAAACAATCCCAAGGCAAATTCAATTTAGAACTCGTTCCACGAGTTACTTAAGAAAAGCAGCTCTTCTGTTTAATCTTTTGCGTGGGGCGGGGGGCAGGGGGGAGGACGCAGTGCCTACAGGAACAGCTCCTTTCAGTAAAATTGTGTTGAGCAACTGGAAAAATCTCACTAGCGTTCTACTGGGAAAAGCCATGCCCACTCGTAGTATGGAAATAATACAAGGAAAGATAGGGAAAGGAGAGGAGGGGAGGGGAAGAGAGGAGCAAAAAAGAGAAGGGAGGCGGGGGAAAGGAAGAGGGGAGCAAAGAAGAAAGGAATTAAGGAAGAAGGCAGGCGTGGAAAGAAAGAAAAAGAAAGACACGGAAAAAAACGCGTGCGGCTCACTTGACCGCTAAGAGCTTTTCCTGTTCTGGTTCTAATTTTAGGTTCTTTGGATTTTACACATTCACTCACAAAAAGGGAGTGCACACAAATCCGGCCACGTCACCGGCTGCTGCGCCCCACCGGCTGCTTCGGAGCAGGTTCCGGCGGCCACTGGACGGAAAGAAGCCAGGGACACAGGAAAGGGAGGGAGGGGGACTGAAGGAGAAACAGGAAAGGTGTAGCAGATTTCTCGAAGGCAGATTTCATTGACTCCTAAACTTTGTTGGCTTTCGGACAAATTCTAGAACTCCCTTGACACAGCTTACAAAGTTGGCAAATGCGCGCGCGGCGCGGGGGGCGCACGGTCATACCTGTGCCATGGCGACTGCTCAGGTCAGGAGAAGGTGATGCCAAACTGCAAGACAAGAGAGACACCGCCGCTTTAGCGAGCCGCAGACCGAGCCTCCCCGCGGCTCCCCTCTCCGGACGCAGCCCCCACCCCCGGCTAGACGAGCACTCACCCAAGGGTGAAAGAGCGACCTAAGTGCCCCGAACCTCCCAGGGAGCGGCAGAGCGCGGGGCGCCGGCGGGGAAGGTAGTGTAGGGATGCGAACAGAAGAGGCTCCAGGCAGCTGCGCTCTGCCCACTCCGGGCAACGGAAACACCTCCCGCCCCGCCCCGCCCCTCCCGCCCCGCCCCGCCCCTCCCGCAGCCTGCCCCTCCCGCAGCCTGCCCAGCGAGCCCGGCCCGCCCCTTCCCCGGCCTCAGTGCGCCTGCGCGGGGCGCCTCTTGTCCTGGGTCCCGAAGCCTGGGTGGGGCGGGCTTGCAGCTGCTTTGGAAACCGGAGAAGGCTCGGATCCCGAAGGACCGCTGGGCCTCCTTGTCCTCGCGCAGCGCAGCGGGAAGGGCGTGGGGACTCTGTCCAGGACTGTGGGTTTTGGGTCGCTGGGGCTTCTCCTCTCACCGTGGCCGCAGGAACGGTGGCCTGGCAGAGCTACTCGGACACAGCGTGGCGTAGCCGACTTTTTGCAAGGCGAGACAGTCACTGCAGCCAAGGACAGTGCATCTTTGACCGTCCTCTGGAAAAGAGAGTGAAGCTTTGAGTGTGTTTCTAAGTAAACAAACAAAAAAAGTGCCAGTGGTTACTTCTTAGAGGGCCCTCCCTGAAATGTATAGAGCCCTTTGTTGCTTATGTAGGAAATTTCAAAACCTCTGTCTGGGTCAGTTCCTATTTTACAAAGGAGCCTAGAACTTTAATAAAACTTAAATTTGAGGTATACTCAAATTTACTCATACTCAAATACACATTAAGCATGAGTATGAAATACGTAAGTATATGAGAGAGGGGGAGACAGAGGCTGAGAGACAGAGACTGACTCCAGGATATTTTATTAGACTGATAGAGAAAAAGCAAAGATAGTGCCCTTCATAGGCCTCCCAGAGTGGGGGAGGAGAGGTACCAGGGCAGGGGCAACAAGGCAAGAGGAGAAGCTTGCAACACTAGACAAGAGCCCATACTCTCAGATGAGAAGAGCAGTGCTGTGGAGATTTCAGGATAAGAGATTAGAATCTAGTCTGCTCTGGGGAATAAAGAAGTCGTCTTGTCAAATTAAATGGAGAACTAATGTGATTCTTGGGATAGAACATTTTCATTTGCTTTCACATGTGAGCCACGTGCTTAATCAAGCCCTGACAAAGTCACAGCAGAGTGGTTGTTTACTGGAAATGAAGGCAAAATCGAAAAGTGTGTGGAGCTTGCAACATACACATAGCCTCCCCTTTCAGCTTGCCTTCCCTCTTCTCTGGGAGCTTTCCTCCAGCAGCCCAGCATCTCTGTAGGTCATCAGCTCTCCACTACACAGCTCCCCCAGCATTCTTGACATGCCCCTGCACCTGAACACAGCCCTTTCTCTGCATCTCTCCTTGCTTACACTCTGTGCTTTCTATCTGCCTTTCACCAAGAGCAGGCCCTGTAAGCGGCCTAGAGCATTCTTTTTCCCATGCACAGCTACCTGAACTCCATTTATTCATTGCATCTCTTGCTTCCTACTCTCAGAGGAATGAAATGACATCAGATCTAAGAATCTTATTGGTTTTATAGGGAAATGCCCATTATGGGCTAATGACTTGCTCTATGTCCTGCAGCTAAGTACTATAGAACTAATGAATGATCAGATCCAGTGTCTTGATATATCCCAGTTAGTATTTCTTTCACTTCCATATACACTGATTTATTCAACCCCTACTCTGGACCAGGCACAGTTCTAGGTGATGGGGAAATAAACAAAGTAGGTCAGAAATTGTGGTGGAGGAGACAGGCAATAAACAAATATCTATTATGTCCTATATGTTTTATATAGCTCTGTTGTGTCCTATTATGTTCTATAAGAAAAATAAAGCAGGGCTACACTATGGGTATACTAGGGTATGGGCAATACTATTTTGCAAAGGTGGTCTGAAGGCATTTCTTGAGGAGAAACCTGAATTGTTACAATTTAATTGTATTTGACAACTATTTACTGGGTACCCCAAAACTAAAATAGGGGACAAACTGTACATCATAAAGGAAATGTAATCAAAATGCAACAGGTTTCAGAGAAGAGACGACTAATATTTTGTCAGGGGATTCTAAAAATTGCTATGACATTTGCATTAGGCTCTAAGGGAGGATATTTTATAAGACAATGAAGAAAAGAAAGGTTGGTTCCTGGTTAGATGAATAGCAAAACCAAAAGGAAAATGCTCTTTTGTGCACGGAATGAAAAGTGCATAAATAGAAACTGCCACTTGGATGCTGTTTTGAGTGGCATATTTAATTGATGGATTTTAACAACAAATATCTATTACCCATTTCCAAAAGTCCCTGATCAGTGTTCAAAAGCCATCCTCAGAGTCTCCACCAGACCCTCCAGTTAACTTGCTCATCCACTGTTGTACAGTTCTTGGGTACAGATAATGATTTCAGCTATTTTCTGATGAGATAATCAGGTGGCATTCCCACCTAAAATTTTCTTTTCATTGAGGAAATATACCAAATGGCAAATAATTGATTTACAAACTAACTTGTGAAACTCAATTTATGTAAACTCAGGATTTTCCCACTGTCACTCTTGCCCTCCTTTATTTGGATCATTGAACTAGCCAGTTTATTCTAAATGCATCACTAGCCTTCTTTGTGTTCAGTTTCTACATCTTCCAACTGTAATATTTTGATTATACATCCACTGACCTGTTTCCCTTAAACATAATGATTGATAGAGAGAGAAAAATGAGTAATAGGCTTTGCATAAGTAAGTACAAGACAAGCTTTCCCTAATTACAAAAGAGTGGGAATCTTTTGTTTTAAAAGACAATAAAATTTTCAACTAGTCTAATATTAAATTTGTTTAGGGAGGCCTGAGTGGCTCAGCTGTTTAAGTGTCGCACTCTTGATTTCGGCTCAGATCATGATCTCAGTGTCGTGAGATCAAACCCTGCATTAAGCTCCATGCTCAGTGCAGAGTCTGCCTGAGATTCTCTCTCTCTCTCTCTCTCTCCCCCCATCTTTCTCTCCCTCTGCCCCTCCCCCGCCTATGCACACACGCGCTCTCTCTCTCAATAAAATCTTTAAAAGAAATAAAGCAAAATTGGTATGTTTAATAAATATAGTTGCTACAAATTGTAATTACTTAAAGAAGAAAAAAGACAGGAACATGAATTGCAATAAGCAGAGGAAACAAGAGAATGCTTGAGGAGGAAGATAGGGGATAGATACCAAAGGAAAGCAGGAATGCCCGGCCTCTCAGACTAGAGCTGGAAAGAACACATCCACTGAGGTCAGAGAGAACTGGGTTCAAATTCCCACTGTGCTGCACTTTGGGAGTGTGACCCTAGGTTTCCTTATCTAAAGTGGTGGCTAGGATTAAATGAGCTAATTTGTGAAAATGCCTAAGAACATTTTTATTCCTCCATGGTTCTTCCTCCTTCCAAAAACTTTATGATTCTCGGCTCCTATTCTGTTGACTCAGCCCCCACTCTCACAAGGAAAACAAAATTAACCTCCTGTAGTTCCACTGTTCTACGGCAGCAGGCCTGTCTTATCACCAGCCAATTCACACCTGGCAGCCCCCAACTTCTGGGAACCAACCTGATAATTCCTGGTACCATTTCCCTTCCACCTCCCCCTCTCCCACATCCAGAGTCTTCCATCAGAGGTGCCTATTGATGTACAGCTAAACTAGACTCTGCTCCAGATGCAGGCCCACACGGTCCCCATCAGATGGTGCCAGGGAAGCCAGAAGCACTACTTGGAATTTGATTCAAGCCACCTACCTGGCCTCAGCTCATCTATCCATGACCATATGGGGGTGAGAAGAGGAGGTGCATCTCTCTGCAGATTTTGCCCTGTTTCTCCCATCACTCCGACATCCCAGCACTGACATGGGGATGCAGCCAGCATTCTGGTGGCTCCCTGTCCTTGCGCTTTAAAGTGATTATAGCGTCCTTAGGGAAAATAGATCCAGATTGACTTTCAGAGCCTTGTCCTGAGCCAACAGTGCTAAATCACTAGAAGATCCTTTAATTTCCCCTTATTGAGATCCGTGTGCCTGCCAGAAATTAAAAACAGAGACTTCCTATGAGATGTTTAGCTTTAGATGTCCTTCCACTGTTTTTATTCAAAACAGTATTTCTATTTATCCAGTAAAATGTAAATCAATTGCCTTAGCAGGAGACTGGAATGTAGGTCTTAGGTAAATAATTACGTAAAGGAGATTCTCATAGGAATCTTTCAGACAGAATGTTTTAAGCTTGACTGAAATCTTCAGCACTATTAGCAATAACAGACAGTAAAAATACTCAGCCTACTTACAAAAGCGCAAGCATCTTGACTCTCTTTTTCTCTTTAACTACTGCATCCCCTGCCCCTAGCACGGCACCCTGCACTTAGTTACTGCACATTGAATATCTGGAAAGAATGAGTGAATGGATGAATGAATCCATTGTGTGCTGCGGGGTTTTTGTGTTTAATGATAGTTGCTATTAACTGAAAATCATTGATATTCAGAATGATGAGGAAGATTGAAAAAAGGTTAAAAGGAAACCTTGGAAGAGAATTTTGCCAGAGAAATAGATAATATTCTTAGACAAGAATTACGAATTCTGGAGAGATCTCGTCTCAGGGTTGGTAAAGTTTTGTTTTATGACTTTACTAGCATGTGACCTTGGACGTGATTTGATTTTTCCTAATATGGGGTGGTGGTTAGGATTAGATGAGCTCATTTAGTTAATGCCTAAAAATAAACAGGAAGACTGGTTTTAATTTCTCATCCCTCATTCTCCTTCCAAAAAAACTCTCCCCACTAAACCCCACCCTCATCTTCCATGCTCATGATTCAGTCCCCACCCAGCCCACTCAGAAACCAAAATTAAGTCCCCAAGAATCCTTGCTCCACTGCTGCGGGACGTTCCAATTTCTCACTACTCACCCCCCAGCCCCAACCCACTCCCACTTCAGGGGTACGTCGATGGTCCTCTCAGCATTGGTTTATCTGGGGGTTTTCTTCAGTCATTCAACAAATTTATTGTATCAGACCCTAGCATGCTAACTGCGTATAAATTATTTTAATTAAAAAAAAATTTTTTTTAAAGATACACAGGATCCGTCCAGTTAGAGCACTCCGTCTGACAGATTAAATGAGGTGACACAGCAGAATTCTGCTAACATTCGGGTAGACATAAGAAGGTAGGAGGTAGGCTTATACAAGGAAACCCTTTGCAGGGTGGATATGTGCCCATCCCGGCAGTCAGTCTAACAGGGATCAAAGCATGTGATGGATGGAACTACAGGATTCCTCTTTTTTTCCCCTTTATGCAATCTTTTTACTTGGATGAGATGAGAACATCTGGGGAAGAGTTACTGCGGAGGGAGTTTGCCTGAGCAAGGGGAGGGAGAGGACCCACCCTCTGAAGGATGCTGTAATAGTCACCCTCGTGCCCCAGACACTGCCATTCTCCTCTAAAATCTTGCGATCTAATTCCCATTCCCTGACTGCTTCTTCCTGTCCTCATTCTCGTACCATTACAGCCGTATCTTCTCTTACTCTTGGACATCATGCAAATCTCTCCTTCTCTTTTCGCCCAGCCTACCAATCTTTCCCCTGCTTCCACTGTCTTCTCTGCCCAGCCCCCAGCCCAGCATCCCAGCCAGCTGGTCGTCGTCACAGCTGCCATCTTGTCATTCTGCCCGCCCTTCTCTGTCCAGTCTACTGTCTTCACATGACCATGGACCAGACCACACCATCGCCTGCCCCACCTGGGGGTTACTGAGTGTCACTGGACACAACCAATCATATCACAGATTGGCCCTGCAACAAACTTGGGTTATCAGTCTCAGTGGGATCCTCAGCATTTCTTAGCAACCCTTTAATATGTCCTTCTTCGGCTCTTTCTCCACCCCGCATGATATTGATTTTAGTCTTTCGCTGTTCTCCTTAAGATCCGAGCCTTCCCATTTCTTCCAGCAGATGGTTTTAATTCCTGCTCAGCAGGCCTATCACCCTGAATTCTTGTCCTTCTCCTACATATACATTGTGTCCATACTCATTCTTACTTTTCTTCTTGCTCAGAGGGTGAAAAGATACGCTTCCTCCCTGAGGTATAAAATTCATCCTCTAGGATTATGGTCTTACTCTTACCTATACTTATTTTTTTTTTTTTAAGATTTTATATATCCGTTTGACAGAGCAAGCAAAATCAGGGGAGCAACAGAGGCAGAGGGAGAAGCAGGCAGGGAGCCTGTTCAGCAGGGAGCCTAATATGGGGCTCAATTCGACCTGAGCCCAAAGCAGACACTTAATCTGACTGAACCACTCAGGCACCCCTTTACCTATATTTAAATCTTTTCCCTTCACTACCTTCTTCCTCTCAGCCCAAATTAACAAAGCTGTTTAAATCAGGACTCCCTTTGCTATGAAGTGTGTAAGTCTGACGATTCACAGACCCATACCCCTGGGGCAAATAATACATTATATGTTAATTTAAAAAATTTTTTTAATAAATAAACAAATTTTTTTTAAAAGTTAAAAAAAAATCTGGACTCTCTTAGTTTCAAGTGACAGAAACCCAACTCAAGCTAGCTTAGTTAAAAAGAGGGATTTTTTTTTAAAGATTTTATTTATTATTTATTTGACAGAGAGAGATCACAAGTAGGCAGAGAGGCAGGCAGAGAGAGAGAGGGAAGCAGGCTCCCTGCTGAGCAGAGAGCCCGATGCGGAACTCGATCCCAGGACCCTGAGATCATGACCTAAGCCGAAGGCAGCGGCTTAACCCACTGAGCCACCCAGGCGCCCGGGATTTTTTTTTTTTTCAAAGATTTTATTTATTTATCAGAGAGAGAGGGCAGGGGGGGAGAGCGAGCACAGGCAGACAGAATGGCCGCAGAGGCAGAGGGAGAAGCAGGCTCCCTGCCGAGCAAGGAGCCGGACGTGGGACTCGATCCCAGGACGCTGGGATCATGACCCGAGCCGAAGGCAGCTGCTTAACCAACTGAGCCACCCAGGCGTCCCCCGGGATTTTTTATTTAAGGTGCCTGGCAAGATCTTTAACTGTAAAAAATAAGAACCCATCCTAACTATCATGAGCAAAGAATTACTAAAGGATTTTAGGTGCCTTGGCACAATGTCTGGCAAGACTAGGAAATCATCCTTGGGGGCACACAGGCTGGACAATGCCCAAATCACATTGCCAACTTCTCCAGTGAAGAAGCTACCACTGGGAAATGAATGCTGTGCATAAAATAAACCCACCAGAACTTGGCCCCTCTTGCCTCTGAAAGCTTAGATATCTCTGCGCTACTTGGCCAAGATCTCAGAGGGTGAGAAGTGGTCACACCATGGTCACACCATGCACACTACTGGAGTGCTGGGCACCATCCACATCTCCTTACAAGCTCTCTGCTCCACTGTGGATGAAGAGCCTGGAACTACATTCCCCAGAATCCCTTGCTAGAATTTGTCAATGAGAAGCATTTGCCAAGTTGTGGAAAATATCAGAGGTGAGAGTTGCATTCAGAGGCATCGGCCAGACGTGAAATTCCTGGCAAGTTTCTGAAAAGGTCTGGTGAACCAGTGGCTCCCAGTACAGGGCTACAGAACAAGACAGTGGACTTTTGGAGGATTGCAGCAGCTTCCTGACAAGCTCTTGAGAACCTCTACTGTCTTTGGCACTTCAGACCGAGGTATTCAGTGGTGGTGTCCCTGATCCGCCCTGCTGTCTTTCTAGCAGTTGGTGAAGCTTTCATAACTGTATTAAACAGAGTGGCCTTTCTTTCCTTAACTCAACCCAGACAGATTCAACTGAGCTGGAGCCTGGGCAAAAACAAGCATGTTACTGCATCAATTCGGCAGTTACAGCAAAATAACATAAAGGAGATGCCATTGGCAAAACACACCAGGAAACATCACTCTGGGAGATGTCTGGGGTGGAGGTGGAGGGGGTGGGGGTGGCTTCTCAGATGTCTCCAGGCCTCCTGGGAGACACACCTTGGTTCAAGGTGATGGCAGTTTGTCTATTTAGGGCGAGGTCCTGGTAGATTGATTGAATTATATCCCTGTGACACCACAGCACGTTATCTTTCCCTTTCATAAACCATGTGGATCGAACCTCTAAGCTTGGCATGATTTCTTTTTTCTGCCACTATCATTATCCACAATTTTCCTATGAGATATGCAGTTGCTCTGCCATTAAACACAATGTTTAGGAGCCAAGGGGGACTGAGTAGGGTGGGCCTGACTGGTAGACCTAATCTCATGACCTCTCTAACCTCAAGGTGCTTGGAAAGTAAGCTATAGCTTACTTTCTCCTTGTGGCAAGAACACAGCTACCATTACCTCAGGATCACATCCCTCCAGCTCTACAAAAGCTTTCTTTCCCAAGTTCTGCTTGGAAAAATCTGATTGGACCAGCAAGATCACAGACCCTACTCACACCCCCCTCTATAATCATACGACCTCGTGGAGAATTTCCTAGAAGGAGATTATTTTTGTAAATAGGGTTTCTCAAGCATGGCCCTATTTTTTTTAAGTTTCTTTTTTTTTTAAGTAATCTCTACAAATAACGTGGCGCTTGAACTCACAACCCCGAGATCAAAACTCATGTGCTTCTCTGACTGAGCCAGCCAGGCGTCCCTCCACCACAGCACTCCTGACATTCTGGCTGGATCATTATCAGCTGTGAGGGGAAGAGAGCTGTCCTGTGCATTGCAGGATGTTTAGCAGCATCTCCAGCCTCTACCCACTATTTGCCAGGAGCACCTCCCATACACACATTGTGACAAACAAAAATATCTCCCAACATTGGCAAATGGCCCCTGTCGGGCACTATTGTCCCCAGTTGAGAACCACCGATAAGGGATTTCTTGCTGAGCCTCAGGTCCGTGTTCCATTGGTCAAGTCACCCAGCCGGCAGCAGCCTGCCCATCGTCAACTGCACTTCTGAATCACCAAGTGAACTCTGGACTCATTTATCTACTGTCTGCTGCTCATATCTCAACCAGGACATCCTATAGCTAACTCAAAACCAACATGCCCAAACCTAGTTTATCACTTTTCCCCTTAGATTAAATCTTCGTTTCACATTCCGCACCCTGGTTAAAGATATCAGGGCCAGTCACTCAAGCAGAATCCCAGCAGGACTTCTAGGTCCTTCACTGTCCCTCACCAGTCCCATTCACCATCACATGTGAGGGGGCAGATGCTCACAACAGCTCTCCTTGTCTTACTTCTATCCACTCCCTCTTCCCACTTGCTATTACAATAGTCTTCTACTGGCCTCTTACTTTCTCCTCTAATTGACTTTCTAAATGCAAATCTGATTGTGTCATCCCATACTGAAAATCAAAAGATTTTTAGCAGATCCAAATTGCTTGTGGAAAATAGTCCGAATTCTTTAGCAATGTGCATAATGACCTTCCTGAACTTTTCCTCCAGCTTTACGCCCACCCTTCTGCTTTCTTGCTAACAAACTACTTAAAAGTTCCTGCTTTTGTATTTGATATCAACCCCCTCCAGCCCCCCCCCCCCCCCCCCCCCCCCCCGCCGCCTGCCTCTACCTTTCCCTACATTCTCTTACTTCAGGGGGTGAACTGCTTTTCTTCCTTTAACACCCATTGTAAGCATCTTTTCTCTTATTTTTCTTTCTTACCATATGTCCTGATATCTTGACAGCAACTTTGAGAGACCCCGGGCGACTTCTACCCAGCTAACCAGCTCCTAAATTTCTGACCCACAGAAATGGTGAGATTAAAAAATTATTCGCAATTTAAGCCACCAAGTTTTGGGGTAATTTGTTAGAGAGCAACAGCGGTCTAATTCAGAGTTTTGTTATAGAGGTTGACATGAATGAAATGCTAGATCCAAGGCCCAAGTTTAAGAGGCTCAATCCTTCTAACTCAAGCTTCACCTTGCTTTTGAATGATACCTATGAATTGTTTTACTTCTCCACTTTCACTTTGTAACACAGAAAGAATAATTGTCTTAAAAAATGTGTTTGGAAGCGCCTGGGTGGCTCAGTGGGTTAAGCCGCTGCTTTCGACTCAGGTCATGATCTCAGGGTCCTGGGATCAAATCCCGCATCGGGCTCTCTGTTCAGCGGGGAGCCTGCTTCTCTCTCTCTGTCTCTCTCTCTGTCTCTCTCTCTGCCTGCATCTCCGTCTACTTGTGCTCTCTCTCTGTCAAATAAATAAATAAAATCTTAAAAAAAATTGTGTTTGGGTGGGGGCACCTGGGTGGCTCAGTCAGCTAAGCATTCAACTCTTGATTTCAGCTTAGGTCAGAATCTCAAGGTTGTGAGATCCAGCTCCTCCTGAAGCAAGCACTGGGCATGGAGCCTGCTTAAGATTCTCCCTTTCCCTCTCCCTCTGCCCCTCCTGCCTCTAAAAAATATGTTTGAGTGAATTAGCTGCTCAGTATTCGTACATTAACACACAAAGGGAGAATTCAAAATTCTATTATTATTTAATATGGCTTTAAAGATTCAGAATGGGAACTGAGGGACCATCAAGACATATTTTCCTTTACATTCAAATTTCTATCTTTCAAAGAAAGAGTCTACAGAATAGGGACAGAGAATCTAATTCCAATTTTCTAGATAATCAGTTAGGAATGTAATTCTGACTTCATTAAAAAAAAAATTCTCCACCATAAAAAAAAGTTCTAAACCTTTTTAAACAATTTTACTTATTTTAAAATTCAGTGTGTAGAAACAACTAAAATGGTCATCAAAGTGAGAATAGATAAACGAATGGAATATTCATGTAATGGAATGGTATTCAGCAATAGAAAAGAATACAACAGCATGGAATAATCTCAAAAACATGTTGAACAAAAGAAATGACACAAAAGGGCGCCTGAGTGGCTCAGTGGGTTAAGCCGCTGCCTTCGGCTCAGGTCATGATCTCAGGGTCCTGGGATCGAGTCCCACATCGGGCTCTCTGCTCAGCAGGGAGCCTGCTTCCTTCTCTCTCTCTCTGCCTGCCTCTCAGTGTACTTGTAATTTCTCTCTGTCAAATAAATAAATAAAATCTTTAAAAAAAAAAAAAAAAAAAGAAATGACACAAAAAGAGACATTCTATCTGAGTTCACTTACATGAAGTTCAGGAACATGAAAACTACATTATAGCAATAGAAATCAAGTGCAGAGTGCCTGGGTGGCTTGCTTGGCTAAGCAACTGCCTTCAGCTCAGGTCATGATCCTGCAGTCCTGGCGTCGAGTCCCGGATCAGGCCGCCCTGCTCAGTGGGGAGCCTGCTTCTCCCTCTCCTCCCTGCTCCGGCCCTCTCTCACTATTCCTGTCTTGCTTTTTCCAATAAATAAATAAAACCTGAAAAAATAATAAAGAGTGGGGGTTTTACTCTCTTAAAAAAAAAAAAAGAAATCAAGAGCAGTTCTTGTGGGGGTGTGAAGTCGACTAATAAAGGAACAGGAGAACTTTCTAGGAGTGATGGAAATTTTCTTTGTCTTGATTTGGGTAACCACTACATGGATGTATATGTTATCAAAACTCATGATATAGGATTTGCTTATGTTCATTTCACTGTATGTAAATTTGGCCTCATTCTAAAAAAGACAGCATTAAAAAATAGCACATATTACCAAAATCTAATCATGTTTCCCCATTAGGATAACCTCTTTTAGAAGGTGTACACAGGGGATTCAGAACACCTTCACATCACACAGTGAAAGGAGTAAATATTCCCAAATATTTCTAAAAACTACCTTTGAGGAAAATAAACCTCAGCCACAGGGGCCATGATAAATACCCGCTGATTCTTAGCACAAGCCCTTTCCTCTCTCAAGCTAGACTCCGGTAGGAAAGCATTCACTTCTCCTGCATGTGAGACTGCCCTGTTCAGTGCACACACAGCAGACACAGGAAGGAGACCCTGCACACAGCAGAAAGGGACAGGGAACAGAGCCCAGCAAACAAGTCAGTCGCCGGCAGTGGGCAGGAGTGGGGCGCTCCGTGCCTGACTCAGCGTCCAGGAATCCCACACGTGTAAGAAGGAGGGGTTCTGGCACAGAAGGGAGACTAAAAGGAAAAAAACATACTGACAAAGCTTTCACAGTTGTGAACTGGGGCCGCAGAAGGGCCCATGGGAGCTGCCACTGGAACCGAAAGGAGCATTTGACACACTTGGCCCAGACCTGAGAAGACCAGGGGCATGCGTGCCACAAAAGGGGAAAGCAATCAGGAACAAATGCACCATGTACCCATCAGCGAAGGGGAAGGCAGGAAAGGTAAAAACGGTAGGTTAGGTGAGGCAGAAGGCGTCATTGTGGGGTGGGGGTGCTGCATGGGGGGTGCAATTTTGTATAGAATTCTAGCCTCTACCAATTATATACAGACCCCAGATTCCTCCCCTGGTCTCCCAGTATCCGCTTTTGCCTTGCTGCTCAATAAGATTCACCCTTACCTGGGGATGAGAGTCAGACTCAGGGAACATGGTTTGTAGGGTCTTTGCTATTTTTCCCCAACACACGTATCACAAATGCCCCCCCACTTTCTTAGGGAAATACAGCTCTACCTGCAGCCCCCCACCTCCAGCGTGCCAGTGCTTCCCTAAGGTGATAGCTCCCCTGTCTTTGCTTTGGGAAGTCTTTCCTAACCAATGCCCCTAGTCTGGGTTAGGTGCTTTTACTCTGGGCTCCCTAGCATCAAGGACCTTCTTCCGCTATGGTAAAGCCTGGCCTTTGTGCACTGGGGCTGCCTGTTGGTTTTCTTTTCAATTGTAAACTATCTCAAACTCTGGAGAAGTTTAAAATGATACATTGTTACTGACTAAAACCTTGTTACAGGAGTACCCGGGCGGCTCAGTCAGTTAAGCCTCTGCCTTCTGCTTGGGTCATGATCCCAGGGTCCTGGGATTGAGCCCCACCTTCTTCTCTCTGCTCAAGGGGGAGTCTGCTTCTAACTTTCTTTCTGTGTGCCGTTCCCCTTGCTTGTGCTCTCTTTTTCTCTCCCTGCCAAATAAATAAGTAAAATCTTAAAAAACAAAATAAAATAAAAGCTTCGTACAATTAATACCTTATTAATTATACATATTTTAAATAAATAAAATGTTACACAGAATAGTACTACCACCGCTATTCCCTGCTTATATATCTTAGTTACTTGTGTTTTTCTTTAAAGATTTTATTTATTTATTAGAGAGAGAGAGAGAGAGAGAGAGAGAGAGCGCGCATGGCGGGGAGAGGCTGAGGAGGGGAGCCCCTAGTGAAGCCCAATCCCAGAACCCCGGGATCATGACCCTAGCCAAAAGCAGAAGCTTAACCAACTGAACCATCCAGGCATGCCAATTATTTATGTTTTTAACCAAAAACAATAGATAGCATTTTTAGTATTTCTTGGTGTATTTCAAATTTAATATTACTAGTAAAGTACTACACATACTCTATTCTTTCACAGTACCTTGTGTTTTGATATCATATTCATGAAGAAATTAAAACATCATAGAACAAATCATAGAAGAAAAACTAACCCATTTCACTGCATTAAAACTAAAAACTCTGAACAATAAAATATTATATAAATGAAGTTAAAATGTAAGCTGCTAACTATAATTTCTTCTTTTAAAAATAATTATTGTTTCAAAGATATTTGTGCTCATAATTCTGTAACTCGTTTTTTAATATGCTTAAAATTTAAGTCTCTTTCCTTTCTTGCTCCCACTATTAAGTTCCATTCTTCCAAAGTAGATTTTTTCAACTCTCTAAACTTTTTTTTTTTTTGCCTCCGTGCTTTTTAAACATGTACTTTTTTTAAGATAGTACCTACTGACTCCATACCATTGAAGACAACAATTTATGAGCTTTCTTCACACACACACACTCTTGATCCTCTTTCTCCACCATCTCAATGGGTAGAACTTCTGGGTGGAGCAATATTCAGTGCTCACATTGGCATTATTATGGAAATATAATTCATAGAAGAGCCATGTTAATGTCCCAATTTCATTTTCTTTCATCTATAACTTCTTGTTTTCCCTATTGTCTCCACTACCCTCATTGGTTTCATTGCCTTTGTACATTTATTGAGCTCTAAACTCTCCCCCAAAAGAGGAATTTCTTTAATATTAATATATTCAAATTTATCAGGAAATACACACATGTATGTAAGTTGGTATGCATGTGTTTTCCCCTGGGTGTATTTTCTAGACCACCCTTCTGAAGCACGCTCTCCTTCCTGTCTGGTCCATTCATTCCATGTCTGCTGCCAGCTCTCTGCCCGAGACTTCTCCTCACTGTTTCCTAGACATAGGATGAACAACTCATCCCCATTCATCAGGGACCAGCCCAGTTTTAAAGCTGAAGGTCCCACATCTGGCACCCACCTCCCTCCCACCGCCCCCCACCCCAGGCCCAGACAAATTGAAACAATTGGTCAACCTACCTGGACATCCCTTTGTCTCATTCCTGGTTCAGGTCTTGTTTCCTGGATCCTATGTCTTCATGGTTTCTTTTCTTATTTTGCACAACCCATTCTCCAGTGTTTTCCTGAAAAGGGTGTGAATGTTTCTTCTTAATTTAAATTCAATTTAAGTAATATATACTGCATTATTAGTTTCAGAGGTAGAATTTAGCAAGTCATGAGTTGCAAATAACACCCAGTGCTCATTATATCAAGTGCCCTCCTTAATGTCCATCACCCAGTTACCCCATCCTCCCACACAACTTCCCTCCAGCAACCCTCAGTTTGTTTTCTATAGTTAAGAGACTCTTATGGTTTGTCTCCTTCTCTGTTTTCATCTTATTTTTTCTTTATTTTTCCCTTCCCTTAAGTTCATCTGTTGTGCTTCTTAAATTCCATATATGAGTGAAATCACATGGTATTTGTCTTTCTCTGACTGACTTGTTTCATTTAGCATAATACCCTCTAGTTCCATCCACATCATTGCAAATGGCAAGATTTCATTGTTTTGATGGCTGAGTAATATTCCATTATATATATGTGTGTGTATATATATAATGGAATAAAGAATGGAATATATATATAGGAATATATATAATATATATAATGGAATAAATATATAATATATATTTATTGGAATATATATATAATGGAATATATATATAGGAAATATATATATATAGGAATATATATATAGGAAATATATAGATAATGGAATAAATAGATAAAGAAGAGTGTGTGTGCGTATATATATATATACGCACACACACTCTTCTTTATGCATTCATCTGTTGATGGACATCTGGGCTCTTTCCATATTTTGGCTATTGTGGACATTGCTGCTATAAAGATTGGGGTGCATGTGCCCCTTCAAATCACTATGTTTTTACCCTTTGGATAAAGATCTAGTAGTATAATTGCTGCATCATAGGGTAGTTCTATTTTCAACTTTTTGAGAAACCTCTATAGTGTTTTCCACAGTGGCTGCACCAATCTACATTCCTACCAGCAATGCAAGATGGCTCCCCTTTCTCCACATCCTTGCCAACATCTGTCATTTCCTGACTTGTTAATTTTAGCCATTCTGACTAGTGTGAGGTGATATCTCATTGTGGTTTTGATTTGTATTTCCCTGATGCCAAGTGATGCTGAGCATTTTTTGTTTGTTTGTTTTTTGTTTTTTTGTTTTGTTTTGTTTTTTAATGCATCTGTTAGCCATTTGTATGTCTTTGGAGAAATGTCTGTTCATGCCTTCTGCCCCATTTCTTGACTGGATTTTTTGTTCATTCGGGTGTTGAGTTTCATAAGTTCTTTATAGATTTCAGATATAGCACTTTATCTGACAAGTCATTTGTAAATATCTTAAGGAAGTAAAAAGTCTTAAAACTTGCATGATTATTCCACCAACTTTTAGCTTTCTATGGAGTAAGTGAGAATCTGGTGCTTTTCTGATTCTGGATCTTTTGTATGTTTTCAATCTCTGAGAATTTATAGGATCTTTTCTTTATCTCCAAAGTCCTGAAATGTAACATTGGCATGCCTTAGTGTGATATTTTTTTTTGTCGTTGTATGCATTATGCAAGGCAAAAGTGTGTTCTCTCAACCTACAAACTCATATCATCTATCAAGGAATCTTCCTGATTATTTCTTCGGAAGTATCCTACCCTAATCTTTTTGTAGCCTCTCTTCCTAGAACCCCTATTTATTAGAGTGTTGGGACTCCTGAACCCTAATCTTGTCCTTTCCTCTTCCATTTTCCATTTCTTTATTTTTGATTGACTTTCTAGAAGACTGTCTCAAATTCATCTTCCAAACTGCCTTCCAAAAATTTTTATTTAACTTCAAAGAGCAATTTTTTGTTCTGTGGATAGTTCCATTCTATGGCCTTTTCTCACTGTCATCCAGATGCTCTATCTCTTCCTACCATGTGGGGAGATGAATTATAAAGTTTGTTTGTTTTTAAAGTTTTCTCCTGCTTCATGCATAATTTCTTCAGATATTTGTTTGACTTGATTCTCTCTGACGTGCCACAGGCTTTCCTTAATTGCCTGGTAATCCTTGGTTGTCTGTTCATATTTAAAAATAAAGGAAGACAAGAACTTGACTGGAGCTGTCAGGTACACATTCCTATAGGGTGCTCTGGCTAGGTTAATTGTTTTTTGTTTGTGTCTTTGTTTTTGTATTTAATGAGCTTCTCCTAGCGGACTCAACCACATTCTCACCTGGAAAGTAGAAGTTTGGCTGACAATTCATTACTCTCACAGACCTGCTACTAACCCTCCCACTCTCAGCACCACCTCCACGCCTCTTCTGATATTTCTAAATCTTTCTGTGCTTCTGTAGCTCTCAGCCTTCTCAGCTTTCCTTACTGCCAGCTTTGGTTTTCATTGTTAATTTAGTTTGCCACTGAAAGCCATGTGCTTTCTAGTTTCCAATATACCTCTGCC
The DNA here is from genome assembly GCF_009829155.1 of Mustela erminea. Lineage (NCBI taxonomy): Eukaryota > Metazoa > Chordata > Mammalia > Carnivora > Mustelidae > Mustela > Mustela erminea. Next base: position 77,480,664 of record NC_045615.1, read on the forward strand.
GCCATATCGTCTACTGATAGGTATTTCTCTCTCTCCTCTTTTTTCTTTGCCTTTATAGGTCTGTGCCAAACAAACAGACAAACAAACAACAACAACAATAACAAAAACCTTATGCTGTCACTTTTATGCAATTTGGGGGAAAAGGGAGAGCAAATGCGTGTTTACTTTGCCATATTTCACCTGAAGTCTTGAGCCTGTCTGTCTCATCTGTGTGGGTTCTGTGGTGGCCCTGGAGGCAGCCCAGCTGAGGACTGGATCTCTTCATCATTACAGTCTAGTGTCTAGCATTATCCATCAGAAGCTCAATAAGTAAGAGTTTATTGAATGAGTGTAATACAGTAATTTTTTTGAAACATTAACTAATGTTTTGCTTTGTTTTCTCACCAGTATTTCATTTTCCCCTTTCCAGGTAGACTACTGTGTTGTCATGATTTCAGGGAATGCAGGGGACCACAGAAAAAAAACTGTTGCTAGATTTTGAGTTTCAAAAATTTCAGTATTTGGGAAAATTGAGAGGACTCATACTATAGACAAAAATATTGGGGCAAAAGATTGTGAAGCATCCCTCTACTTTGCCCCTGGAACTGGAAGACTGGTCCAACAGAGAGTCAGAGCTGAGCTCCTGGGAGGCAGCCAGCTTTATAGAAAAAATGGGTAGTGTGTCTAGACAGTCAGGATAATCTCATAATCAGGAGCACTGGAAAGTGTCTTGCACATTCAAGAATGAAAACAAGGTGAGTGGAGAAAGCCAGTAGATCTAAAGGGGCCTTATAAATAAGAGTGAAGTTTAAGAAACACCGGACTGGACCACGGAATGGAGAGACAGGATGATGTTTGTGTCACTGGATATATCATGGACAGATGACACTGAGCATCACATCCCTTTGGCACAATGCAAGTCCCTTGGTACTTAAACACCATCCTAGGGAAATCCACAAAGGAACTGAGACTACGTTTCTGCCACCCAAGTAGAATGGGAGCCCAAGATCGAAATTAAGTTGACTTACCAAAAAAAAAAAAAAAAGTACATTTCCACAATATTTCTACTGGCTAGTTAAAATTCATATATACTAAACAAATATGGGGATGACGATCACCAGATTATTCACTGGAAAATTCACTTAAAAAGTCACAAGTATTTATACATGAGATGATCAAATATGTTAAAGTAACACCATGCTGAATTAAAGCACAGATTTACTTGCAAATGACAAATCATCCATAAGATCAACCATGTGGTTTGTAGACTGGGTCGATGACTTCGCTAAACTGTTTATATTGTTATTAATCTTAATGGAATCACTAAGGAATACAGAAACATCTAGCATATGTTAGGACGTATGAAACATATGTTAGGATGGCCGCCTTCAGCCAAGACAAAGGCCAGCGCTCTCTTCAAGAATGGCTACAACAGCTGCCTAAAGTACACCAAACAGTATCTGCTTGAAGGCACTGAAGAACTCCTGGGGAAACTTGGCCTTGAGCAACGAGATTCCAGAGAAGGAAGAAACTTGGAGAGGAGAATTGGCATTCCGCAATTGATTTTTCCTCTGGTAAAACAGCATTTGCCTACTCTGAGCACTGGGCATGAGGCCAAGGACCAGGCCACGGATGCAGGCAGGAGGGGCCGAGAAGGCAACAGAATTTTTGGCAATTTGGGGATTTGGAGAGAAAAACTGGAATCTTATGAGTCTGGGATGCCAGTGAGAAGGGTGGGTGGAACATCGAGCCTGACACTTGACCTGTTTTCCCAGATTCCAATGCTGCCTGAGTAGGATATTAAGAAACTAAGCAGAATGCCTGTAAAAGGACAGCTGAGTCCCAAAGGACTCACCAGGAGGAAAAGTTCACAGTGGGCACCCTGGTCCTCAGGTGCAATTTTAGGAGGGTGTTTTGCTATAACAAAAATATTACACATGATTTCTCATGGTTCCAGAGCCTGGGAAGTCCAAGATCAAGGCATTGACAAATTCAGTGTCTGGTGAGAGCTGACTCACTGATTCATAGACAATCCTCTTCTCACTGTGTCTTCACATGGTGGGAGAGCTGAGCGAGCTCTCCAGGGTCTGTTCTCTAAGGCCACCACTCCCAGTCACGAGGACTCCGCCCTCAGGACCTAATGACCTTCCAAAGCCCCACCTCATAGCACCATCTTGTTAGAGGTGAAAACTTCAACATACGAATTCGGGGGAGATATAAACATTCAGTCCATAGCAGAGGCTTCTTTTCTAGAAATAGGGATAGATCAGAGATGGAAAAGAACCTCACAAAAACTATAATGCACTCTGTGACATTCTGGAAAACACAAAACTGCAAGGACAAAGATAGAATCTGTAGCTGCCAGGCGTTTGGGCTTGGGAGGCAGGAACAGATGAACCACAGAGGATTTTTAAGGCAGTGAAACTATTCTTTATGATACTATGATGGCGGATCCCTGCCATATACATTTGTGAAACCCCAGAAAATGGGTTCACTCACCTAGGGTGAACTATAATGTAAACTACAGACTCTGAGTATAACCATGCGTCAATGTAGAGTCATCCTTGGTCAAAAAAGAAATGTAGGTTCCTGGCATAGGCTGTTGATAGTGGGGGAGGCTATGCATGTGTAGAGGCGGGGGCATACAGGAACTCTGTGCTTTCTGCTCGACTTTTCTGTGAACTTAACACT